>NC_134689.1:408709035-408856535 GCF_050947455.1 Rhinoderma darwinii
TGCGCTGCGCCAGTCCCTTGGCACTATACCAGTCACTAGAGATTCTCTGAATATTATGAAAAGGGGGACAGAAATAACTGAACTAAGCTCTTTAAGAATTCTAGGGTGTAACCCATCTGGTCCCGGGGCCTTGTGCACATTTATTTTATTTAATTTAGCTTTGATCATCTCTACATTCATCCAATTCAGTATATCAACTGATATATTAACAGCACTGGCACCGGCTACATCAGCTGCTCCTTCTTCAGTTGTATATACAGAGCTAAAGAACCCATTTAGTAACTCTGCCTTCTCTTGATCCCCTGTGATCAACTCCCCATTACCATTATCTAGGGGTCCTACATGTTCAGACCTTGGCTTTTTAGCATTTATATACTTGAAGAATTTTTGGGGATTTGTTTTACTATCCTTGGCCACCTGCCTTTCATTTTGTATTTTTGCTAATTTTATTACATTTTTACAGATTTTATTAAGCTCTTTATATTTTACAAAGGCTACAGCTGTACCCTCAGATTTGTATTATTTAAATGCCCTTTTTTTGTTGTGTATTGCCCCTTTCACAGAAGGTGTAATCCATGTGGGGTTTAATTTGAGTCGTTTATACTTGTTACCTATAGGAATACATTTTGCACTATAATAACTCAAAGTAGATTTGAAAATCTCCCATTTATCATTTGTCCCATTATTTGACATTAGTTCTTCCCAGTCTATATCCTGAATTTCAGCCCTCATCCTGGGGAAATTGGCTTTCTTAAAATTAAATGTTTTTGCCCTCCCAGCCTGCGTTTGTTTTTTACAGTATAGGTAAAATGTAACTATATTATGATCACTGTTACCGAGGTTTTCACGAACATTGACATTCCCAACAAGATCTGCATTATTAGAAATGACCAGATCCAACAGAGCTTCACCTCTAGTCGGGTCTTCCACAAACTGGGCCATTAAATTTTCCTGCAACAGGTTGAGGAAATGTCTCCCCTTTGCAGTTGAAGCTGAACCATGACACCAATTAATATCCCGGAAATTAAAATCTCCCATTATCACTACAGTACCTGCCTGTGCAGCCCGCTCCATCTGTTTATATATCTGACCTTCCATCTCCTCAGTTATATTGGGGGGTCTATAGATTACACCAAAAGTAATTTTTTCAGTGTTTACCTCCCTTTCTAGTTCCACCCACAAGGTTTCAACCTCCTCACAGTCTTCACCCACTATTGTCTCTTTCAGACTCGCCTTCATATCATTTCTCACATACAGACATACACCACCACATTTCCTATTTGTCCTGTCTTTCCGAAAAAGTGTAAAACCCTGTAGATTTACAGCCCAGTCATGTGAAGAGTCCAGCCATGTTTCAGCAACACCAACTATATCTATATTTTCTTCCAGTATCAAGGCCTCCAGCTCCCCCATTTTGCTTGCTAGACTTCTGGCATTTGTGAACATACACTTTAACTTGCCTGTCAGTTTTTCACTTTTATTATCACATTGACTGAATAACTCACATTCTATTTTGGAACCATCGGAGTACTGTGGGATTTCTTTCACTTATGCCTTACAATCCACAGATCTGGATTACCTGCTTGCACCATCTCCGTGTTGGAATTTGACGCAGATTGCTGCTTATTTATATATATATATATATATATATAGCTTTTCTTCTGTCTGAGGCAAAAATGTAAAATGGTGCCCCCCCCCAAGCGCCAAAAAATCATAAGAAATCCAAGTAGCCAACCTCTATTGGAAGTTTATAGTACTAACTTTTCTTTTTTTGGTAGGTTCCGCTGGACCGTTTGGGCTAATTCGAAGATTTGTTGGACTTGCATAAAGGAGTTTTTAGTTCAATAAAATATGTTTTTTTTTTACAGATGTAGCCATCTTTAACTTGATTCTGATAACTTGCTGCAGGTTGATATCACACAACAAAAGCCATTGAAAAAATAATTGGAAAAAGTCAAGATAAGGGATCTAGCCACTGTTTATGTAATGCGTTAAAAGTCAAGATACAGACGGCTACATCTGTATGTCTCTGTTTTTTAATACTTTATTAGTGCCTTAGTCATGGCATTCCTTCCAACTTTCAAGTAACGCAAAGAGGGACAACCAATGCGACAAGTTTTTTTCCTTTTAAGCCATAGCTCTATTCCCGCCCAATCCCCACCCATACACACCCGGTTCAGCCCACACAGTATCATGCTGCCATAGTGCCTCCAACACAGTATAATTCCAAATAGCTGCCCCATACAGTATAATGCCCACTCAGATGCCCCCATGCAGTTTAATGCCCGCACAAATGCTCCCATGCAGTATAATACCCGAAAGTTTCCCCATACAGCATAATGCCCACACAGATGGCCCCATACAGTATAATGCCCCACAGATGCCCCATACAGAATAATGCCCCCTTAGCTGCCACCATGCATTATAATGCCCCAACAGCTTCCCATATAGTATAATGCCCCTCCAGCTTCATCCATACAGTATAATGCCCCCATACAGCTTAATGGCCTCATACCGTATAATGCCCCCTTAGCTGCCACCATACACTATAATGGCCCCTCAGCTGCAACCATATGGTATAATGTCCCTATAGCTTCCGCCATACAATATAATGCCTTCATAGCTTCCACCATACAGTATAGTAGCCCCATAGTTGCCCCCATACAGTTTAATGCCGCTTTAGTTGCCACTATACAGTATAATGCCCCTTTAGCTGCCCCTATACATTATAATGCCCCTTTAGCTGCCACCATACAGTATAATGCCCCCTTAGCTGCTCCAATACAGTATAATGCTTCATGTCTGCCCCATACAGTGTAATTTCACCTCAGCTGCCCCCATACAGTATAATGCCCCCTTAGCTGCCCCTAGTGCCACTGCCCACATATAAAGTGCCAGTGCCCACGTGGATAGTGCCACACCCCCTAAAAGATAGGGTCACCCCCATGTAGATATATCGCTACCCCCTGCTGTAGCCATTGGCCCGGGATTCCGCTATGGACAGTGACATCAGGGATTCCCTCTATGAGCTTAATCCCCGGCCACAGCATCGGCAATGCTCTGGCATGGGATTCCACTGTACCGGGGAGTCCTTTGTACTAATGCTGAAGCAGGGATCTGATGGTTCCCTGCTTCATCATTAGGTTCAATTGTATCTGCGTCCTGCGAAAACAAGATACAGTTGACACCGGGTTTCCAGGACATACCAACGGCTGCCCGGATTGGAGGGCCCCCCTCGAAATCTGGGACTGTCCCGTTGAATCCGGAACGTTTGGGAGGTATGTAACGGCCACTGTCTGATTGACAGCATTCCATTACTAGGCTGGGGCTTAGTATTAGTCAGTAAAAAGGCACTAACCCCCATTATTACCCCAGTACCCATCGCCACCAGGGGTACCGGAAAGATCCGGGTATGATCCAGTACCCGAATATCTGAAGTGATGGCCGGGCAACGGGGCGGATGCAGGCTGGTACTATTAGGCTTGGAAGGGCCAAAAACTGTGACCTTCCCACCCTAGTAATGCTAGGCTGCAGGTGCTTTATTGTATCTGGCTGGTTATGCAAAATGGGGGGGACCCCACATAGTTTTTTTTAATTATTTATGCATTTAAAAAAAATAATTTGTGGGTCCCCCCCATATTTCATAACCAGCGGCTGCGCCAGTACCCGACCATCGTTTAAGATGGTCGGGTACTGGATTGCGCCCTGATGTTCATGATACCCCTTCTAGCGGTGGGTACCGGGGTAATATTGGGGGTGTAACATCCACGGCCTGTCGCACTCACTTGCCCCCCGATGGCCACAACCGCAGACTTCCATGTCCGTGTCGGCACCTCCCTCCCAGGAGAAGCCAGCGCTCGTATCCGCCCATTTCTGCACTGGTCTCTAAAGTGCGTGCGCGTGCTTGTTCCCGGCCTTAATGGACCAGTGAGCACATATGTATTTAATTAATTATCCCCACATCACCCTGGACAATAAGTAGGGCCCTGCCCTTTCACTCCTTGCCTGAGCGTTGTTATGTTTACCCATGTTAGTCTTGCAAATGGTCCCTTAGTCATATCCTGTTCCCAGTGTTCACGTGCCCTTCTACCTGTATCCTGTATCCCGTGCTGTGTTTGTTCCTGTGCCCTTTCCAGTGTTGGAGTTGTGTTGTGCCATCTGACACACCTGCTGTCATTCACCACGTCTGGTGTTGTCTGCCACACCTGGTATCATCCGCCACGTTTTGCGTTACCTACCGTCAAGTTCCATCTGTGCTAAACCTCTACTACTGACTGGACTGTTACAGGTACTCCCATACTAGGACTTTGCGTGGACTGTATATACTATTGTTTGACCAGCTGCTACTCCGCTACGGCCTAGAGGGTCCACATACCCATCGTGGATCGTGACAGGCTGAGTGCTAGCCTTTTTACTGATTAACGCTAAGCCCTGCCTTAGTAATGGACGTCATCAAACAGACAACTGCCATTACTAAGGCGGTAATAAAGTATTCGAAAAACACAGAGGCATAAGATTTTTTTTATTGAAATAAAAACTCCCTTACACAATCCTCGCTAACCATTTTATGTTATTTTTAAAAAAAAATAAAACATAAATCATCGAAGTAGTCAAACGAATCTTCGACGTAGTCCAAACGGTCCAGTGGAACCTGCAAACCAAAAATGAGCAATATGAAAAATAAAAAAAAATTATATTCACCCTCAGCAGTCTTCTGTCTTCTTTTTTTTCTCCCCTGTGCCGCAATACCCCATTTGTGGTGATAAACTGTCGTTTGGGCCCATGGGAGGGCTCAGAAAGAAAGGACCACCATTTGGCCTACTGGAGCTTTTCTGGGGCTTAGTCATGTATGCAGAAGCCCCTGAGGTACCAGTACAGTTGAAACCCCCGAGAAGTGACCCCATTTTAAAAACTACACCCCTTAAGACATTCATCTAGAGGTGTAGTGAGCATTTTGACCCAACAGGTATTGTTGAAAAAAGGTAATGCGCAGCAGATGGTGCAGTGTGAGATTTGCAATTTTCTATATACAGTATCTATGCCAATTCAGTGTCCAATATATTGTGCCCAGCATGCGCCACCGGAGATATACACCCTATAAACTGTAATGTGGGTTCTCCCATTTACAGCAATACCTTACATGTGGCTGTTATCAGATGCCTGGGCACACAGCAGGGCTCAGAAGGGAAAGATGAGGGGGATTAGCTGTGCGGAGTGCGTCAGGGTAGATTAAAAATCTAAGGGATGTATGATAAATTTGAAAACACTTTCATACAGAGTCCTGGTTTTTCGGGGCACGTGTCACATTGAGATATTGTGTCCTCCCTTATCCCCCTCTTATAGCAGACATTGGACCTCTTTTGACTTTTTCCCTTCTTGCCAGTTTGGGGAACTTCTCCTGGAATGTGCTGCCCTGGTACGATGCGTGTGGCCTCACTTCCAGAAGTACTGGGTGCCCCCCCCCCTTCTTGGTCCCTAAAGATTAGGTTCTTGATAATGATGTGCATGGCCAGATTCTTATAACACACCACATGGTGCTGTAGGGCTTCAGGACTTGATCTGACAAGTCCACCCCACCCATGTACCTATTGTAGTCCAGGATGCAGTCTAGTTTGGGGGTCTCTGTACTGGTACCTCGTACTGGTACATGGGTGCTGGTGTGGCCATTTATTGTTATCAATACAAGGACATCTCTCTTGTCCTTGTACTTGACACACAATATGTTGCTGCTAGATTGTGCCCTCCTCTCACCTCTTCTTCTTTGCCCAAGCAGTGTCTTAGGGAGGCCTCTCAGATTTCTTCTAGCCGTGCCGCATGCCGCAGGACTTCTGGAAGCGAGGCACTTGAAGAGCGGGACACTGGTATAAGAATTATCCAGGTAGAGGTGGTAACCCTGGTCCAGCAGTGGGTGCACCAAATTCCACAGAATTTTTGCATTAACTCCCAGTAAGGAGGGGGGGGGGGGTATTCTGTGGGCTGAGTACTGGTGTCCTTCACTTCATATATCCTAAATTTGTAGGTATACCCTGATGCACTCTCACACAGCTTATACATCTTCACGCCATACCTTGCCCTCTTACTCGGCAGGTACTGGCAGAATTGAAGCCTCCCTTTAAAATCTACCAAGGACTCATCAATAGAAATACACTTCTCGGGGGTGTATGCTTGGGCAAACCGGGCACTGAAACGGTCTAAAAGGGGTCTCCGTTTATACAAACGGTCAAAACTGGGGCCATCTCGGGGTGGGCACTGCTCATTATCAGTATAATGTAAGAAGCAAAGTATTGCCTCATTTATTTTTTTTAGGTTCCAGTTCAGTTCTGAAGTTGCTTTGAGGGGCCTATATATTAGACACCCCTATCAAATACCCCATTTTAGAAACTAGACCCCTCATTGAACTCGGCTTTTAAGGGGTTAATCAGCGGGGACACAGCGATCGGTCCCCGCTATAGGAGCTGCAGCAACTGCTGTACAAGACAGCAGCTGATACAGCACCTGCATGTGTCGGGAGACGGCCGAAATGGACGTTAATCCCGCGACTTAATATTCCGTCGCTGAGCTCGAACGGGGTGGTCAGCGCGACGGAATATTACACCTAATAGAGTAGGGACTCAATTAAAATAGGTCGACGTGAAGTGTTAAGTTGACTAATACATTCTGACAATTATTTTTCTAAGAACCTCCTGTTCATGTTTGTGCAGCAATAGATGAAGGTATAAAAGTGGATGTGCGCTCCATGTCTTGTTCTCCCATGTTGGTAGATAAGTCATGTAATGTGTTTATAAAGATCCATCAGTAATCCGCTTCATGTAGACGACCTTTCTTATTTTTACTTGGTATATTACTCTTACTATTATTTTATAAGAAATGACTCGATACTTTACAGCTTTATGATATTTTATTGAGCTGATAATAAGAAAATAATGTTCGACCTTTCTGTGGACACCGGTGGAAGTGTCCTCCATGATTTTATAGGATGAGCTGGACTTTTCATATGGTCAGTTGTAGGCTTGGTGTTCACTGAGGTGAAGAGTTTTAATGGATGACCCTTCCAAGAAGAGATGGACCTGGCTGTGTGCCATCAAGAGGTCACGACCCTCCGGCTGTGTGCCATCAGGAGGTCGTCACCATCAGGCATTGTGCCATATCCAGATGTAAACTTCAGACTGGGGGCCATCACCTCAGTTCTTCACCACTGACAGCAAATGGTAGAGAATAGACAAACCCAACAGTGTGGCCATAAGGTGGCAAGAAGGTGAGATGCTGATGACTTCAGGAGGCGTTACTCAACCTGTAATCTGGATGAAATAGTGATGGTTCAGGAACAGGTGAGCACTTGTGATGACTGAGGCATTTTTGCTCACCTCAGTCTCCTTCGCCTCTTAAGCATCCCCAGAAAGATCTTCTTCTTACTCTTGTGCGTCTGGGTTCGGATGTACTGGGTTCTGGTGTTCTGGGTTCCGGTGTTCTGGGTTGTTGACGTTGATAGACCAGAATCCTCTCCTCATGACTATTAGAAGAAGGAGCTTTGCGTCCTATGTTGTCAGGAGGTATTGACCGGGCCCAGACGATGTTACTGAATGCCACATTATACTTGCGTTTTGGTGACTCTTTCACATCGTGTAGAGCAGAAGCAATAGGTTCACTTGGAACATTCTGTAATACAGATTTATGATGTATTTCTGATGTTCTTGGTTCTGGTGTTCTGGGCTCTGGTGTTCTGGATGGTTGACGTTGATAAACCAGAATCCTCTCCTTATGACTATTAGTAGAAGGAGCTTTGAGTCCTGTGTTGTCTGAAGGTATTGACCGGGCCCAGACGATGTTACTGAATGCCACATTATACTTGGGTTTTGGTGTCTTTTTCACATCCTGTGGAGCAGAAGCCGTGGATGGTCCAGGACGTTCCTTGTTAGACAGGACTGGTGTTCTCCTGGATTCTTGTGCCCGAAATTCAGGGGTATAAATCGGCTCCTTACAAGCTTCTTGGTCTTTCAGAACATTTTCTTCCTCAGGAATGTGACTTTGTTTGGTTTTGTCCTTGGCTTCAGCTGTACTTGTCAGAGGTGATTCTGTGTTTGGTTCTTCATCAGAATCAGAGGGCTCCTCCTCCTTCTCCCTCTCACTCAGGACAGGCACTATAGCCAAGGACAGTATAAGGACGAGTGGTGACATCATGATGACACAGGCCACGCCATTGATGAGCAGAGCATGAAGTTTGATCTCACATTCAGAGGGGTCTTTTTTGGGAACCACAGGTGGTGGGTTGTCCTGCAATGGAAAGAGGAATAATAAAATCTTGTAGATATTAAGTTATCACACCATTTGTGTTCTTGCTGCGCCATTTTATCATCTCCTTTTCTTGTGTTGAATCTGCAAATTTTTACTTACCCCAAAGACCATTGCATTTATCCAGTTGTAGAACCTCTGTAATATAATCGGCGTCTCACGGGGGGCAATAGATTCATTTGGAACATTCTGTAAAACAGATTTATGATATATTCATGACATGTCACATGACTGTCGCCATCACTATCTTAACCCCTTAAAAACACCGCCTATTTCGGACCAAAGGAGGCAGCGATATTTTTGTTTTGTTTTTCCTTCTTCGTATTCTGAAAGTCATAATTTTTATTTGGTTTTCAGTCTATGGAGTCATATGAGGGCTTATTTTTTTTAGACAAGACGTACATTTTAATGGCAACATTTTGGGGTACATATAATGTATTGTATTCGTTTTATTAACTTTCTTTTGGTGGGAGAGAGGAAAAAATCAGCAATTCTACCATTGTTTTTTGGATTTTGTTTTTACAGAGTTCAACGTGCGCTATAATTGACATAATAAATTTATTCTAAGCGATACCAAATGTATATATTTTATTCATGATTTTCCACTTTTGCTCAATAAAAACCTTTTTTTTTTTTATGTGTTGCTTCATTTAAAGACCCCTATCAATTTTTATTTTTAGTCAAAGGAGCTCTATGTTGTCTTATGTTATGTAGGACGAGTTGTAGTTTTTATTGGTACCATTTTGGGGTACATACTATATTCTTTTCACTTGGATTTCAGTTTCATTCAGAGGCGGGATGATCAAAAAACAGCAATTTTGCTATTGATTTTTTTGTATATTACGAAGGCAGTGATACCAAATATGTATAGGGTTTTTTTTTTCATTTTTTGGAGTTTTTCCAAAATAAATGGCTTTGTACAGGGAAAAAACAACGACTTCCTTTGTATTTTTAAATATTTTTACAAAATGTTTTTAATTTTTATTGTTTGTCCCACATGGGACTTGAACATCTGACTTTCTGATTACTTATATAATACATTATGTAACACTTCTGTATTGCAATGCATTATATGTGTCAGTGTAAAACTGGCAGGCAGCTTATTAGGCTTCCGTTTATGCCAGACCTGCCATAGCAACCCATCGGCACACCACGATCCGTTTTCATGGAGTCCGGTGGAGTTACAGAGGGAGGCCACTAAGGGGTTAAATGTTCAGGATCAGAGTTTTCTCCATTCTCGGCGGTTAGAGTCTCTGCTATCACAGCGTTGTAATACTACAGCAGCTCGCATTAACTTACCGCAAGCCATGACGTATTATTACAGAGCATGGCGGAAGGAGTTAAAATCGCGATGGTCACCATAGTAACACAGCAGAAATACCCGTTCTACCCACAACTTATACAGGAACTTTACGCTATAGGGTCCCTGAATAATAAGCCCCAACAATAGAGAAGCCACTTACCCCAATGCACCACTCTCGTGTCCTTGTATGTCCAGGAGGAACGTACGGGTCCCCAACTGGGTCAGATAGAAATCCCTACAACACAAGTGATAGATGTAATGTAGACTCTATTCTATCCCGTGCAGGTAATGGGATTATCACATCTATATTCCTGTACAGCTGATTATTAGGATCTCCTCATCTACTTTATGTCTATTGTTTCTATGAAGAGCCGACATTTCCTGATAATAAATATTATACTGGTGATACAACCAGATACAAGCAAGTAACTCACCCCAAAGAGCTGGAATACGACCCGTATATGTGGAACCACGTCCTCAGACTGGAAATCCTGAAAGACAAGAAGTGGCTGTAATACCCCGGATAAGAAGAGTAAAGTGGGGGTTTGGTTGGACACCCCCTTATTTTAGATTGTGGGTCCCACAGAGACAGGATAATGGCGGGAGCCCCTACTACTAGTGACCTAAATAATGAACTGCCCCCGAAATCACCGGACGACCACTGTTCTCAATGCCGGCCTGTTATCCTCCAGAGCTCAGAGATATATTACATGAGACTCTCAGCAGCAGCTAGTAGAGGGGGGTCCTGAGTGGGGGTGACCCCTCTATCAGCGTAATAGAGTAATGGACACCAGACAACCCCTCTAATAGGACGTTTTGTTAGAAATCAGTAGAAAGTTGTTGCGTTACCTCAAAGTTCCATGTTTTCTGGGGTTCGGAGGGACCTTCATAGAATGGAAGATATTTAGTCCAGAAGAAAAGGTCCTGTAAGAGACAATATGATCATTATAGTCCTATATCTCCTCCATAGAAGAGCGCAGTATATTTATATATATGGTGAGGAATGTTCTAGAGGCCCAGAATGTAGCCAATCACAGTGCAGAAGCCAGTGACATCACACAACGTCTATTCCCATCCCCCCAAGTTCTACATTAGACATCCGCGTCCCCGTCATCCATGAAAATAATATTCCATATATAATATCAGAAGTTGTGGATTTACCTCCAGAGTCCATGGAATCAGGTTGTTATTTGGACTTTCATATGATGGAAGGTGATGAGTCCAGTATGAAAAGTCCTGCAAGAGACAAAATTATCATTATAGTCACCTCCATCCCATACAGAGCAGCGTATATGTATATATGTGCCCCCTATAGATATATATACTGCACAGACCCCACACTTATATCACTCTGACCATTCACATCCTCTGTATATTCTCTTGTCATATCTCCCCCTTCATAGCAGATAATTCTTACACCCCCCAATCACCTGACCCTGCCGCAGCCGATTCCAAGTGACCGCCATATGTAATAATAGAGACATACTCACCGGCAGCGTACCGCAATGTACGGGGTAGATCAAGTTCAAAGACAGAAAAAATAGGATAATCCTCATTTTCTCCAAAACGTCAAAGGGTCTCTCAGCACCAAGATGCCAATGAGATAAAAGCTGCAGGTGGGCGGAGCCACCTTATATACCCCCAGCTGTGACATCACAATGCCCTCTGTGACATCACAATTCTCTTTGTGACATCATCACCGACCACACAATACCCCATGACATCATCACACACCACTAGACATCATGTGACTCTGACACTATGGGCCTCATGTATCATAATCGTGTAATAGAAAAAAATGTCCTTGTTGTCCATAGCAACCAATCACAGAGCAGCTTTCATTGTAGCACAACAGTTAGGAGATAAGAGCTGCACTGTGATTGGTTGCTATGGGTAACTAGGACAGTTTTCCTCTTATACAGTGTGGATACATGAGGCCGCCATCTTTGAATGATCTTCCTGAACCATTAAAAATGAGAATTATCATCTTCAGTATGGAGGTACACTATGGAGGGGTCACATAGAAACATCAACATGGCCCTTCTCCTTGTGTGGACCCTAAAATAATCAACAACTCATCTACTCTCCAATATATATCTATCATCCTACTACATCTCATTATCCCCTACACAACCGTACATTCATCCAGAGCCCTCGATACCTAACAAGTGTGGCCCCCCCTGTGGAGCTGCAGATGTGGGTTTGGAGGCAGGAGAGGGGCCCAGCGTCTAGACACCCCTCCCCCAGACACTGACTTTGGACTCAGGAATTGTCCCTTGGGTAATGGCGGCTCCGCTCTGGACCTTACTGCACTAACATGGCCCAATACTGAGTTACAGACTATGGACTTGTCACTATAAGAGGGGGTCACATGTACCCCATTTACTTATTGTTGGGCTTTAAAGGGACAGTAGCATGGACCCACAATGAAGTCCAGGACATTGCCATTATCGTTACCCCCTCCCCATCACCTCACCCTGCCGCAGCTGATTCTAGGCACCCGCCATATGTAATAATAGAGATGTACTCACCGACAGCGTACCGCAATGTACGGGGTAGATCAAGTTCAAAAACAGGAGTAATAGGATAATCCTCATTGTCTCCAATACGTTAAGGGGTCTCTCAGCACCAAGATGCCAAAGAGATACAAGCTGCAGGTGCACGGAACACCCTTATATACCCCCCATTGTGACATCACAATACCCTCTGTGACATCATCACCCACCACACGACACCACGTGACATCATCACCCACCACACAATACCACATGACGTCATCACCCACCACACAATACCGCATTACATCATCACCCACCACACAATACCACATGACATCATCACCCACCACACTACCCTCTGTGACATCATCACCCACCACACAATACCACATGACGTCATCACCCACCACACAATACCGCATTACATCATCACCCACCACACAATACCACATGACATCATCACCCACCACACTACCCTCTGTGACATCATCACCCACCACACTACCCTCTGTGACATCATCACCCACCACACAATACCACGTGACATCATCACCCATCACACTACCCTCTGTGACATCATCACCCACCACACAATACCACATACGACTAAATTGATGAAAGCAAGAAAAGATAGCAGGATCAAAATAGCGCACACCCAATACAAATAGTTTGAAAAAAGAAAAAAATTTTATTGATCCAAAACATATATATATATATGACACACAAATAAAAACATTTAAAAACATGTATGAACAGAAGCCCATGTGTAGATAAACAGGGCAAAACTACAGTCACTATACTTGTCTCAATAGGACAATAATATACCAATAGATGGATAGTACTGGGTAAATATAAAGCCTCTACTCAACAACATACAATAATCACAAGAACCAGAAACCTGGGATTACCTGGTGCTCAGCATGCCAAGAATTGCTTTATAATGCAGCTTCCTCAGGGGAAATAGAATGCCACACACAATACCACATGACATCATCAGCCACCACACTACCCTCTGTGACATCACGCACCACATGACACCACGTGACATCATCACTCAGCACAAGACATCATGTGACCAGCACAATTTCCAGATTTAGTTATTTCTAAAGTTAAATCTTGAGTTTCTTGTACTGTCCCTGGACATTGGGGAGTGCTGGTGACGTGTGTGACAGTGCCATAGTGAGACTTCTCTTCTCCTGTATACCAGGATATATGATAAGGCCTCATGCACACGTTACGTATTTTGCTGCGGAAGATACGCACTAAAACCGCAGCAATACTCAGGAAACTTGAGGTAAAAACTGCACCCAATCATGCGTTTTTCTATACGTTTCTTTACGTTTTGATGAGATTTTCAGCGCGTTTTCATGCTGCGGGTTTTGGTGCGATTTTCCACAGCTCTAGGCAGATATAATTTGCGAGGGGAAACACAAAATAAATTGACATGCTGCGGATTCTAAAAAACACATTGCTGGTCTATTTTCGTCCCGAAAAATACTGCAGCGAGTACATGAGATTTCCTGGAATCTCATTGACTATGCTGGTACTGTATTACGCCATCCGCGCGGCATAGCCACACGTATACGCATCGTGTGCATTGAGCCTTACGCTGCTGTTACAGGGTGTATACATGTAGTATATGTCTCGGGACGCCATGTTGGTTGGGGGGTGCCAGTCTCTGGCTATCAGAAGTTTAGGGGTGTGGCTGGCACCATATTCCTGCAGTGTCGGGGGAGGGGCAGCATGTAGCGGGTGCTGCTCCCATGGAGGGGAGGGATTTCAGTTACTATGGTAACATCAGTAATAAATATGGAGGAGCAGCGCTGACTTTTCAGGACTAATAAATAATCTTATTAATTGTGTAACGTTCCCGCACCCCCGCTCGCCGTTCTCTATATGTGGACGTTACGTTATCAGGTGTAAACAGAGAAGAGGAATGACGCCATAATGCCGTTTTTCTATGTCATGTGACCAGTCCTTATAATATATTATCTGTACAGTTAATGTTCATTATATTTTTTTCTATCAGATCTTTATAGCTGGAGCTCTGTTATTACTGATGCAGCGTGTGAGGAGATAAGATATTTTATAATAAACTATTCGTTCCTCCCGACTCGTATCTGACTCGTATGTCGGAAAAGTAGAATAGGTCTGAACACTAAATATTTCACTGTATTTACAGCGGACAACTGACATATATACATTACTAAATCTCCCCCGTACACCTCCAAACATGATAAATCACTGGCTGCCTGCACCACCACTAGGGGGAGCTGCTTTATATGGATTTATACAGGTAGCGCTGAACTCAATGGAAGCTGTAAACATCTCTATGTAGTGAGCTCCCCCAAGTGGTGGCTGCAGGAAATACAATGGCTCTATGTCAGGAAGCAGGGGGATCAGTGACTGCCCCCCCTCACATCGGGCCCCATAGCAGTGACGTGGTTTGCCTCTATGGTGTGTACAGCACTGAGCATATGCAGCTATTATGTATATGTACAGTATATACACTGTGTTCCAAATTATTATGCACATTGGATTTAAGTGTCATAAACATTTAATTATTAGTTTTTCAATGAAACTCATGGATGGTATTGTGTCTTAGGGCTCTTTGGATCATTGTAATCAATCTCAGACACCTGTGATAATTAGTTTTCCAGGTGTGCCCAATCAAAGGAAAACTACTTAAGAAGGACGTTCCACGTTATTAAGCAGGCCACAGGTTTCAAGCAATATGGGAAAGAAAAAGGATCTCTCTGCTGCCGAAAAGCGTGAAATAGTGCAATACCTTGGACAAGGTATCACATTGGATATTTCAAGAAAACTTAGGCGTGATCATCGTACTGTGAAAAGATTTGTGGCTGATTCAGAGCACAGACGGGTTCGTTCAGATAATGGCATAATGAGGATAGTTTCTGCCAGAAAAATTAATAGGATTTGGAGAGCAGCTGCTAAAATGCTATTGCAAAGCAGCAAACAGGTATTTGAAGCCGCTGGTGCCTCTGGAGTCCAGCAAACCTCAAGGTGTAGGATCCTCCAGAGGTTTGCAAGTGTGCATAAAGCTATTATTCGGCCACCCCTAAACAATGCTCACAAGCAGAAACGGTTGCAGTGGGCTCAGAAATACATGAAGACTAATTTTAAAACCGTGTTGTTTACTGATGAGTGCCGTGCAACCCTGGATGGTCCAGATGGATGGAGTAGTGGATGGTTGGTGAATGGCCACCATGTCCCAAGAAGGCTGCGACGTCAGCAAGGAGATGGCGGGGTCATGTTTTGGGCTGGAATCATGGGGAGAGAGCAATGTACGTAGAGTTTATGACTGACCACTTTCTTCCGTGGTACAAAAAGAAGAACCGTGCCTTCCGTAGCAAAATTATCTTCATGCATGACAATGCACCATCTCATGCTGCAACGAATACCTCTGTGTCATTGGCTGCTATGGGCATAAAAGGAGAGAAACTCATGGTGTGGCCCCCATGTTCCCCTGACCTCAACCCTATTGAGAACCTTTGGAGCATCCTCAAGCTAAATATCTATGAGGGTGGGAGGCAGTTCACATAAAAACAGAAGCTCTGGGAGGTAATTCTGACATCCTGCAAAGATATTCAAGCAGAAACTGTCCAAATACTCACAAATTCAATGGATGCAAGAATTGTGAAGGTGATATCAAAGAAGGGGTCCTATGTTAACATGTAACTTGGCCTGTTAAGTTTTTTTTTGATTGAAAGAGCTTTTGATTTCTGTAGATATGACCTCCTCATGCTGCAAATTCAACAAATTACCATTTTAGTTCTCTTTACAGCCTTTAAAATGTTTTGATCTCTGTTGTGCATAATAATTTGAAACAGTGCATTTTGAGTTTTTTACTTCTAAAAAAAAATCTGTTATCATTAGGAGATCTGTTCAATAAAATTAGCATTATACTCTAACGGTTGATGGCTTGAAGCTTATACTGACTGTCATTTGCATCGACTATTTAGGAAAATCAGCGAAAAATAAAATTTGCATAATAATTTGAAACGCAGTGTAGTAGTGATAGTTACATATCCTATATATATGGGTTTGCATCAACAAAATCCCAATTCCAATACAGGTGATTTTTTAGGCCATCCAACATACAGGACCCAGAAGGAGTGCTAGGAGGGCATGTCGCAGGAGGAATAGAACAAAGATAAATGAGCCAACAGAGGACTTTACGACCACAAGTAATGAGGAACACACCCAAAAAGGAGAAATATCCTCAGAAACAGTGGTAAATATATCATCCACTGTTTTGACACCCATTATACAATCATTGGTCTTGTCCAAAGGACTGTCTTTCTGCCCAAGCCAAACGATGGATTGGTTTGGTTTGGAGTTGGATTTGTATAATTTCATTAGGAGTTTAAAATTAAAAGTGTGTGTAAAGGATCTGCCAGGCACAGCTTCGGGGTTAACTCCAATAGGTAATCAGTCGGCACCTGAGTCTATGTCTCTGAGACTGACTCCAGCTTCCACCACTCAGGCTGGCAGGCTTAGGAGTGGGAGAGCCTATCGCAGCCTGGCCAGACTCAGCTAGCTCCCGCCCTCGGTCTATTTATACCTGCCTTTTCCTGTTCCTCCTTTGCTTGTGATTCTTCTCGTGTGGTTTCCTGGCCTTGCTACAGCTTCTGACTATTTGATCCTGCTCCATACTGACCCTGGCTTACTGACTACTCTCCTGCTCTGCGTTTGGTACCTCGTACACTCCTGGTTTGACTCGGCTCGTTCACCTCTCTTGTTGCTCACGGTGTTGCCGTGGGCAACTGCCCCATTTCCCTTAGCTTTGTGTAACCTTGTCTGTTTGTCTCGTGCACTTACTGAGCGTAGGGAACGCCGCCCAGTTGTACCCCGTCGCCTAGGGCGGGTGGTTGCAAGTAGGCAGGGACAGAGTGGCGGGTAGATTAGGGCTCAATTGTCCGTTTCCCTACCCCTATCATTACATAATCACAAGCCCGTTACCTAGTCTACCCTGGTCCCTGTCTCTACTATGGACCCCCTTGAGACCCTGGCCCAGCAAATGCAGGGTCTCTCCCTACAGGTCCAGGCCCTGGCTCAGAGGGTCAACCAGCCTGACGCTACCATGGTAGTGCCCCTCTCCTCACCTCTTGAACCCCACCTCAAGTTGCCTGACCGGTTCTCAGGGGACCGGAGGACTTTTCTCTCCTTTCGGGAGAGTTGTAGGCTCTACTTTCGCTTATAGCCTCACTCCTCAGGTTCTGAGAGCCAGCAGGTGAGTATAATTATGTCCCGGCTCCTGGAAGGGCCCCAAGAGTGGGCCTTCTCCTTGGCTCCTGAAGCCCCTGAACTTTCCTCCGTTGATCGTTTCTTTTCTGCTCTCGGACTCATTTATGACGAGACTGACAGGACTGCCTTTGCCGAGAGTCAGCTGGTGACCTTACGTCAGGGTAAGAGACCTGTTGAGGAGTATTGTTCTGACTTTAGGAAGTGGTGCGTAGCTTCTCGGTGGAATGACCCTGCCTTAAGGTGCCAGTTTAGGTTGGGTCTGTCGAACGCCCTGAAAGACCTGCTAGTTAGCTATCCCTCTTCTGACTCCCTAGACCAGGTTATGGCTTTAGCGGTACGACTTGACCGACGTCTCAGGGAACGACAACTTGAACGTTTTTGTGTTTTCCCCTCTGACTCCCCCATGATGCCTCCCGAGGTCCCGTTGCTTCGCTCTTCCACGGAAGACTCGGAGGTACCTATGCAACTCGGGGCCTCCGTGTCCCCCCGACAACGTAGAGAGTTCTGCAGGAAGAATGGTCTCTGCTTCTATTGTGGGGATGACAAGCATCAAGTGAACACCTGTCCTAGGCGTAAGAATAAGCAGCCGGAAAACTTCCGCGCCTAAGTGATCATCGGGGAGGTCACTTGGGCGCATAGTTATTTCCCGTAAATATGAAACGTAATAAGATCTTACTTCCCTTTCAGGTCTCTTTTGGTGGTAGGTCTGCTACCGGCAGTGCCTTCGTGGATTCAGGGTCTTCTGCTAATATCATGTCTGTGGAATTTGCTATGTCTCTAGCT
This sequence comes from Rhinoderma darwinii, assembly GCF_050947455.1. Lineage (NCBI taxonomy): Eukaryota > Metazoa > Chordata > Amphibia > Anura > Rhinodermatidae > Rhinoderma > Rhinoderma darwinii. The sequence continues at coordinate 408,727,177 of NC_134689.1, forward strand.
ATGCCTTTGATTGATTTGCCTAAACCTGTCCCGGTAGTGGGTATCGACTCCACTCCTCTTGCTAATGGTTATTTTACACAGCATACCCCTGTTTTTGAACTCTTTGTTGGCTCCATGCATTTGGAGCAGTGCTCTGTACTGTTGATGCAGGGATTATCATCCGATTTGGTTTTAGGCCTTTCCTGGTTGCAGTTGCATAATCCCACGTTTGACTGGAATACTGGGGAGCTTACCAAATGGGGTAATGAATGCTTGATGTCATGTTTTGCTGTTAATTCTATTTCTCCCCCGGAGGAGGTGAACACGCTACCTGAGTTTGTTCAGGACTTCGCTGATGTTTTCTCTAAGGAGGCCTCCGAAGTGTTACCTCCTCATAGAGAATACGACTGCGCTATCGAATTGGTACCAGGAGCTAAGCTCCCTAAGGGTAGGATATTTAATCTTTCTTGTCCCGAACGTGAAGCCATGAGAGAGTATATCCATGAATGCCTGGCCAAGGGTTACATTCGTCCCTCTACTTCTCCGGTTGGTGCTGGCTTCTTCTTCGTAGGGAAGAAGGATGGTGGTCTTAGGCCATGCATTGACTACCGTAACTTGAATAAGGTCACTGTAAGGAACCAGTATCCCCTTCCTGTGATTCCTGATCTCTTTAATCAGGTTCAGGGGGCCCAATGGTTCTCTAAGTTTGATCTACGGGGGGCGTATAACCTTATCCGCATCAAAGAAGGGGATGAGTGGAAGACTGCGTTTAACACGCCCGAAGGTCATTTCGAATACCTCGTCATGCCCTTTGGGTTGTGTAATGCTCCTGCGGTCTTCCAGAATTTCATAAATGAAATTTTAAGGGATTACCTGGGGGTATTTCTTGTAGTGTACCTTGATGACATACTGGTGTTTTCCAAGGACTTGTCCTCCCACATTGAACATGTCAGGAAGGTGCTCCAGGTCCTTCGGGAAAACAAACTGTTTGCGAAAACCGAAAAATGTGTGTTTGGGGTACAGGAGATACCATTTTTGGGTCAAATCCTCACTCCTCATGAATTCCGCATGGTCCCCGCCAAGGTCCAGGCTGTGGCGGAATGGGTCCAACCTGCCTCCCTGAAGGCGTTACAGTGTTTCTTGGGGTTTGCTAATTATTACAGGAGATTTATTGCTAACTTCTCGGTCATCGCTAAGCCTCTTACGGACCTCACTCGCAAAGGTGCTGATCTCCTCCACTGGCCTCCTGAGGCTGTCCAGGCTTTTGAGGTCCTTAAGAAGTGCTTCATCTCGGCTCCGGTGCTGGTTCAGCCCAACCAAATGGAGCCATTTATCGTGGAAGTTGACGCATCCAAGGTGGGAGTGGGGGCTGTCTTGTCCCAGGGTACCAGGTCCCTCACCCATCTCCGTCCCTGTGCCTACTTCTCCAGGAAGTTTTCGCCCACTGAGAGTAACTATGATATTGGCAACCGCGAACCCTTAGCCATTAAATGGGCATTTGAAGAGTGGCGCCACTTCCTGGAGAGGGCTAGGCACCAAGTAACTGTCCTTACCGACCACAAGAATCTGGTTTTCCTAGAATCTGCCCGGAGGCTAAACCCGAGACAAGCTCGATGGGCGCTATTTTTTACCAGATTCAACTTTTTGGTTACCTATAGGGCTGGGTCTAAAAATATTAAGGCCGATGCACTGTCGTGTAGCTTCATGGCCAGCCCCCCTTCGGAGGAAGATCCTGCTTGTATTCTGCCTCCAGGTATAATCATTTCTTCTATTGATTCTGATTTACTCTCAGAAATTGTGGCTGATCAAGGTTCAGATTCCGGGAACCTTCCTGAGGACAAGCTGTTTGTTCCCCTGCAATTCCGGCTAAGGGTACTTAGGGAAAATCATGACTCCGCACTATCTGGTCATCCAGGCGTCCTGGGTACCAAACACCTCACTGCCAGAAACTATTGGTGGCCTGGGTTGCCTAAAGACGTTAAGGCCTACGTCGCCGCTTGTGAGGTTTGTACTAGGTCCAAGACTCCCAGGTCCCGACCAGCGGGCTTACTACGTTCTTTGCCCATTCCCCAGAGACCTTAGACCCATATCTCCATGGATTTTATCACCGATTTGCCTCCATCTCAAGGCAAGTCAGTGGTGTGGGTTGTTACATAGTTACATAGTTACATAGTTAGTACGGCTGAAAAAAGACACATGTCCATCAAGTTCAACCAAGGGAAGGGAAAAGGGAAGGAAAAATGTCTACACATAGGAGCTAATATTTTTTTGTTCTAGGAAATTATCTAACCCTTTTTTAAAGCCATCTACTGTCCCTGCTGTGACCAGCTCCTGCGGTAGGCTATTCCATAGATTCACAGTTCTCACTGTAAAGAAGGCTTGTCGCCCCTGAAGCTTGAACCTTTTTTTCTCCAGACGGAGGGAGTGCCCCCTTGTTTTTTGAGGGGGTTTTACAAGGAACAGGATTTCACCATATTTTTTGTATGTGCCATTAATATATTTATATAAGTTAATCATGTCCCCCCTTAGTCGTCTTTTTTCAAGGCTAAATAGGTTTAATTCTTTCAATCTTTCCTCATAACTTAAATTCTCCATGCCCCTAATTAGCTTCGTTGCTCTTCTTTGTATTTTTTCCAACTCCAGGGCATCCTTTCTATGAACTGGAGCCCAGAGCTGGACTGCATATTCTAGATGAGGCCTCACTAATGCTTTGTAAAGTGGTAATATTACATCCCTGTCCCGCGAGTCCATGCCTCTTTTAATACACGACAATATCCTGATGGCCTTTGAAGCAGCTGATTGACACTGCATGCTGTTATTGAGTTTATGATTTACAAGTACACCCAGATCCTTCTCAACAAGTGAATCCGCCAGTGTAGCTCCCCCTAGGACATATGATGCATGCAGGTTGTTGGTACCCAGATGCATAACTTTACATTTATCTACATTAAACTTCATCTGCCAAGTGGACGCCCAAACACTTAGTTTGTTTAAATCTGCCTGCAATTCATGAACATCTTCCATAGTCTGAACTATATTGCATAGCTTGGTGTCATCTGCAAAAATAGAAATAGTGCTATTAATCCCATCCTCTATATCATTAATAAATAAGTTGAATAATAGTGGTCCCAGCACTGAACCCTGGGGTACACCACTTATAACTGGGGACCATTCAGAGAAGGAATCATTGACCACAACCCTCTGGATACGGTCCTTGAGCCAATTCTCAATCCAATTACAAACTATATTTTCTAAACCTATAGTCCTTAATTTACCCATTAGGCGTCTATGGGGGACAGTGTCAAATGCCTTTGCAAAGTCCAAAAACACTAAATCCACAGCGGCCCCTCTGTCTAGACTTCTGCTCACCTCTTCATAAAAACAGATTAGGTTAGTTTGACAACTTCTGTCCTTAGTAAAACCGTGCTGGCTGTCACTTATAATGCTATTTATTGTCACATAATCCTGTATATAGTCCCTCAATAGCCCCTCAAACATCTTCCCCACGATGGATGTTAAGCTTACTGGTCTATAATTACCCGGGGAAGACCTAGAGCCCTTTTTGAAAATAGGCACCACATTTGCGCTGCGCCAGTCCCTTGGCACTATACCAGTCACTAGAGATTCTCTGAATATTATGAAAAGGGGGACAGAAATAACTGAACTAAGCTCTTTAAGAATTCGAGGGTGTAACCCATCTGGTCCCGGGGCCTTGTGCACATTTATTTTATTTAATTTAGCTTGGACCATCTCTACATTCATCCAATTCAGTATATCAACTGATATATTAACAGCACTGGCACCGGCTACATCAGCTGCTCTTTCTTCTGTTGTATATACAGAGCTAAAGAACCCATTTAGTAACTCTGCCTTCTCTTGATCCCCTGTGATCAACTCCCCATTACCATTATCTAGGGGTCCTACATGTTCAGACCTTGGCTTTTTAGCATTTATATGCTTGAAGAATTTTTGGGGATTTGTTTTACTATCCTTGGCCACCTGCCTTTCATTTTGTATTTTTGCTAATTTTATTACATTTTTACAGATTTTATTAAGCTCTTTATATTTTACAAAGGCTACAGCTGTACCCTCAGATTTGTATTTTTTAAATGCCCTTTTTTTGTCATGTATTGCCCCTTTCACAGAAGGTGTAAGCCATGTGGGGTTTAATTTGAGTCGTTTATACTTGTTACCTATAGGAATAAATTTTGCACTATAATAACTCAAAGTAGATTTGAAAATCTCCCATTAATCATTTGTTCCATTATTTGACATTAGTTCTTCCCAGTCTATATCCTAAATTGCAGCCTTCATCCTGGGGAAATTGGCTTTCTTAAAATTAAATGTTTTTGCCCTCCCAGCCTGCGTTGTAGTAGACCGCTTTAGTAAGATGTGCCACTTTATGCCCCTCAAGAAACTACCCAATGCCAAGACGTTAGCTACCTTGTTTGTCAAACACATCCTGCGTCTCCATGGGGTCCCTGTCAATATTGTTTCGGACAGAGGGGTACAATTTGTTTCATTGTTTTGGAGAGCCTTCTGTAAAAAGTTGGAGATTGATCTGTCCTTCTCCTCTGCCTTCCATCCTGAAACTAATGGCCAAACCGAGAGGACTAATCAATCTCTAGAACAATATTTAAGGTGTTTTATCTCTGACTGTCAATTTGATTGGGTCTCATTCATTCCCCTCGCCGAATTTTCCCTTAATAACCGGGTCAGTAACTCGTCAGGGGTCTCCCCATTTTTTTTTAAATTTTGGGTTTAATCCACGGTTCTCCTCCGTTTCACCTGGTACTTCCAACAATCCCGAGGTAGAGGTCCTTCATCGGGAACTGTGCACAGTCTGGGCCCAGGTTCAGAAGAACCTAGAGGCGTCCCAGAGCGTACAAAAAACTCAGGCTGATAGAAGACGTTCTGCTAACCCCTTGTTTATGGTCGGGGATCTGGTGTGGTTATCGTCTAGGAACTTGCGCCTTAAGGTCCCGTCCAAGAAATTTGCTCCCCGGTTTATTGGGCAGTATAAGGTCATTGAAGTCCTCAATCCTGTCTCCTTCCGACTGGAGTTGCCCTCATCTTTTCGAATACACGACGTGTTTCATGCCTCCCTCCTTAAACGCTGCTCCCCGTCCTTGGCTCCCTCGAGGAGACCTCCTGTTCCCGTTCTCACCCCTGAGGGGGTGGAATTCGAGGTGTCCAAGATTGTGGACAGCAAGATGGTCCAAGGCTCCCTCCAGTACCTGGTCCATTGGAGAGGATATGGGCCTGAGGAGAGGACTTGGGTAACCGCCCGGGATGTTCACGCTGGGGTATTGGTCAGGAAGTTCCACCTTCATTTCCCCAATAAACCAGGTCCACTTAGAAAGGGTCCGGTGGCCCCTCATAAAAGGGGGGGTACTGTAAAGGATCTGCCAGGCACAGCTTCGGGGTTAACTCCCATAGGTAATCAGTCGGCACCTGAGTCTATGTCTCTGAGACTGACTCCAGCTTCCACTACTCAGGCTGGCAGGCTTAAGAGTGGGAGAGCCTATCGCAGCCTGGCCAGACTCAGCTAGCTCCCGCCCTCGGTCTATTTATACCTGCCTTTCCTGTTCCTCCTTTGCTTGTGATTCTTCTCGTGTGGTTTCCTGGCCTTGCTACAGCTTCTGACTATTTAATCCTGCTCCATACTGACCCTGGCTTACTGACTACTCTCCTGCACTGCGCTTGGTACCTCGTACACTCCTGGTTTGACTCGGCTTGTTCACCTCTATGGTTGCTCACGGTGTTGCCGTGGGCAACTGCCCCATTTCCCTTAGCTTTGTGTACCCTTGTCTGTTTGTCTCGTGCACTTACTGAGCATAGGGACCGCCGCCCAGTTGTACCCCGTCGCCTAGGGCGGGTCGTTGCAAGTAGGCAGGGACAGAGTGGTGGGTAGATTAGGGCTCACTTGTCCATTTCCCTACCCCTAACATTACAGTGTGGTTTAACATACGTGGGGTAGATACTGATTACAACAATGTTGACAGTGGATTCTGTGTGAACAGTCTTGGACTACATGAGAAAAGTAAATTCAAACCACCAATTTTAGAACATCCCATAGAGACTTATATGGATTTAGTTAAAAAATATATTGATAAATTGCGTATTGAATGCCAAGATATGAATTTGAGACACCCTGATATTACATATATTGAAATGCTGGCTCTTGATGAACTGATCCATAACCACGATCTAACCATAAAACCCGCGGACAAGAGTGGGGCGATCGTGGTCATGGACACTATTATGTATATGAGGGAGGCATATAGACAGTTACAAGATGGGAATGTCTATAGATTACTTATTGGTGATCCTACGTTTGACATAGAGAGAAACATTTTGAATCTAGTCAATAAAGCTTTTGAAGATGGGTTAATTGATCGTGCCCTAAAGAAATATCTCATTATTGAGCATCCTAAGACACCTTGTCTTTATTTGTTGCCTAAAGTGCATAAATACCTTGCTAATCCCCCAGGTCGCCTGATTGTAACAGGTAGGGACTCTATATTGAACAATATTTCTATTTTTATTGATAGAACATTGAGGGATTTTGCTATAGATACTAGGTCCTATATCAGGGGTACCTCCGACTTTATCTGTAAACTACAACAGGTCGCACCACCGCAGGGGGCAATACTTGCTTCCTTCGATGTAGTGTCACTGTACACATCCATTGACCATAGTAATGGGTTGGAAGCTGTCAAACGTAGATTGCTCACATCGGTATATAGTCCATCATGCTGCGAGCTGATTATTTCCCTTCTGGAACTTATACTTTCCTCTAACTACTTTGTATTTGATGATACATTGTATCTACAACTAAGGGGCACGGCAATGGGGTCCTATATGGCCCCTACGTATGCCAACACTTTTGTGGGCATGATGGAGGAGATGTCGATCTATGTATCCCACCACTTCACATATGTTCTGAGGTGGAGGCGATACATAGACGACATCTTCCTCATCTGGATAGACACGACAGAATCCTTTTTGGAATTCCACACCTTTTTGAATCAAATTGATCCAGACATTCAATTTACTTATACTTATTCGACTGAGATTATCCAATTCTTGAATGTCTCAATAAGCATTAAAAATGATGTCTTATATACTAGTCTATATACTAAGCAAACTGACCGTAACACATTATTGAAATTTGAGAGCTGTCATCCAAAAAGATGATACGCTCTCTTCCATTTTGTCAAATGCTCAGAGCGAGACGTATTGTGGATGATGATTCAGAATTGAATCAGACTCTTGATCAGATGTTCCTTAACTTTAAACATAGAGGATATCCAAGACGACTGTTGAATACCTTTAAGGACCAGGTCAAGAACACGCCTACAAATAATCTATTGGTTAATCCTAAACAGCGTATATCTCTTTCCCGTGTTCCGTTTGTGTCCACCTATCACGATCTTAGTGGAGAAGTGGCAAAGATTTTTAATAGACATTGGGGCATTATTAAGAACAGTTATAAACACATTGAATCCTTTAATAATGCACCACTCATGTCAAATAGACGTCCACAAAATTTACGTGACAAATTAGTCAATAGTCTGACACATAGAAAAACAGGACAACAGACACTCCTTAGGCCTCATGCACACAAACTTATTTTTTCCCTACCGTAAATACTGACGTAAATACGGGTCCGGTGTCACATGTATTCGACCCGTTTTGCACCAGTATTTACGGACCCGTGCCCATAAATACGGTTCCGGTGTCACCAGTATTCCACCCATATTTACGGGCACGTTTTCGATGCAAAATTGCACTGCACTAATCGGCAGCCCCTTCTCTCTTTCAGTGCAGGATAGAGAGAAGGGGCAGCCCTTTTCGAGGTAAAAGTAAAAGAAATTCTTACTTACCCGGCCGTTGCCTTGGTGACGCGTCCCTCTCGACATCCAGCCCGACATCCCTGGATGACGCGGCAGTTCATTTGACCGCTGCAGCTTGTGATTGGCCTGTGATTGGCTTCAGCGGTCACATGGGCTGAAACTTCATCCAGGTATGTCGGGCCGGATGTCGAGAGGGACGCGTCACCAAGGCAACGGCCGGGAGGCCGGTCTGGAGGAAGAAGCAGGAAGTTCTCGGTAAGTATGAACGTCTTTTTTTTTTTTTTACAGATTGCTCTGTATTGTGATCGGAATCACTGTCCAGGGTGCTGAAAGAGTTACAGCCGATCAGTTAACTCTTTCAGCACCCTGGACAGTGACTATTTACTAACGTCGCCTAGCAACGCTGCCGTAATGACGGGTGCACACACGTAGCCACCGGTCATTACGGGAGCTCCATAGAATTCTATGGGCTGCCCGTACCGTTATTACGGCCTGAAATAGGACATGTTCTATCTTTTTCAATGGCACGGGCACCTTCTCGTAAGAAAACGGGAAGGTACCCGTGGCCAATAGAAGTCTTTGAGCCCGTTATTATGGGTCGTAATAACGACCCGTAATAACGGGAGTTTTTACGGTCGTGTGCATGAGGCCTTAGACCGAAAAAAAAATGGGTAACTTTCCCTGTCTCTATTGTATTAATTGTCGTCTTATGTATAGGGGGAATGTCTTTATTCATCCGCAAACACAAAGAGAGCACAGGATTAAACAATTTCTTACATGCGATTCGGATTGGGTTATTTACGTTCTCTGGTGCCCGTGTTCACTTCTATATGTCGGTGAAACCTCTTGTGATTTCAAGACACGTCTGAATAATCCCAGATATTCCATACGTAAGAAGAAAAGTGATTTACCGGTAGCGAAACATTTCTCGGAACTTGGACACACAGAAAAAGATCTTAGATTTATGATTTTGGAACAGGTTCCTAGCCCTTATAAGGGGGGTAATAGATCAGCATTATTACACAAGTGTGAATTGAAATGGATCTTTTTACTAGAATCATTGAAACCAAAGGGCCTCAATGTTGAGTTCAATGTTATGAGACTCATTACCTAATATGTCGCGTTCCCGTTTTTTTCCCCTCCCTGTCCTTGCGGTGTCTTTCTCGGTGAATGTATATTTATACACACATGCGATACATGATTTGTATATTTGTAGATTGTTTTTAATTTTTCCTTTTTTCTCTTTCCAGAGGATTATAGAATTTCAGGACCACTCACCCTGACTGGAGCGCTGTCTTCATATATGATGTATGATATCTTACACAAGTCTGTCTGTTAACATTAATATGTACTAGTTTAGTATTATTATTATTTCTTCTTTTTTAATCCTTTGAATTCATGAGAGACATGTGTACATTTAAATTTAGGGGCTGTTGAATATTTATTAACCCCTAAAAAACTTCTTCTTGCTGTCATCACATGAGTAATAGGTTTTCTAGTGGCTGTCCCTGTTCATGAATTTGGAACGGGATTACACACGGACCATTTTTCGATCTAACGATACCCATTTCTATTGGTTCGGTTGGCTCGAGTAGTCATTTGTAAAAGAGCAGATAATATGTAACACAATTAAAAATTAACGTCAATTTCTGCATTTATTTGTATGATTACCTTCACAATAAACATATACTTTGATTTATTTTTGACACTGTCTATTGTACATATGTCTCTCATATCCATGACTGGATTGCTAGCCATTATTTCCCTGGACTATTGTCCTGTTTGATGTCGGCGTACAGACTTATCATAATCCATAAATTGCAACCTATGTTGTTGGCCCTCCTTATGCAGTTACACTGTATCTTATTCACGGAGGTTCGTATCCGGACCCCCAGCGCATGCGCAATAAATAAAGCATTGTGTGGTTGCTATGCAACCGGGCGCGTCTGTGATGACGACACGAGCATGCCCAGTTCTGTTTGGAGGACGCCAGACATCCTGACCACACGTGGAAATCAGCACGAACAAGGATTAAACTGTTTACTTCACATATCTAGTCAGCGATTGGTGAGTGGCCTGAAGACCTTGCCCCCTACACATATGATTGCATTTTTGATTAAGGGATAATCAAGCTATATTATGCGTTTTTAAATGTATGTCTATTTTTACACTGGATTTTATCACTGTGCACTGTTTTCATAATTGCAACATATGATATTTATACAAGCATTTATATCCTGTACCACATATTTTTTTGTCTGTGCACTTTATTAACAACTTTAGGACGCTACCTGTTTTAGCCTTGTGACTGTAATGATGGGGTAGGGAGACAGACAGGTGAGCCCTAATCTACCCGCCACTCAGTCCCTGCCTACTTGCAACTACCCGTCATAGGCGACGGGGTACAACTGGGCGACGGTCCCTACGCTCAGTAAGTGCACGACATACAAACAGACAAGGGTACACAGAAGCTAGGGAAACGGGGCAGCTGCCCACGGAGACACCGTGAGCAACGAGAGAAGTGAACGAGCCGAGTCAAACCAGGAGTGCACGAGGTACAAAACGCTGAGCAGGAGAGTAGTCAGTAAACCAATGTCAATAACAAGCAGAGGATCAGTAGTTCAAGCAGCAGAGCCGGGAAACAAGCAGAGCAGAATCACAGGCAAAGGAGGAACAGGAAAGGCAGGTATAAATAGACAGTGGGCGGGAGCTAGCTCCGTCTGGTCAGAATGTGATAGGCTCTCCCACTCCTAAGCCTGCCACCCTGAGTGGTGGAAGATGGAGTCAGTCTCACAGACATAGGAGCAGGTGCAGACTGATTACCCACAGGCGTTGAGACAGAAGCTGTGTCTGGCAGATCCTTTACAGTGGCACAGCCGATTTTGTCAGATCTGACATGTGTAACTTTATGTGGTAATAACTTGGGAATGCTTTTACCTATCCAAGTGATTCTGAGTTTGTTTTCTCGTGACATATTGTACTTTATGATAGTGGAAAAATTTGGTCGATAAATTCAATATTTATTCGTGAAAAACATCAAAATGTAGGGAAAATTTGCAAAAATTAGCATTTTTCTAAATTTAAATGTATCTGCTTGTAAAACAGATAGTAATACCACACAAAATAGTCACTAGTTAACATTTCCCATATGTCTACTTTATGTTTGCATCGTTTTTTGAATGTCCTTTTATTTTTCTAGGACGTTAGAAGGCTTAGAACTTTAGCAGCAATTTCTCACATTTTCAAGAATATTTCAAAAGGCCATTTTTACAGGTACCAGTTTAGTTGTGGGTTTGAGGGCCTTATATATTAGAATCCCCAAATAAATCACCCCATTTAAAAAACTGCACCCCTCAAAGTATTCAAAACAGCATTCAGAAAGTTTCTTTTTTTTTTTTTTTCATAATCTGAATTTTTATTAAGAATTTCAACAAGTACAAAGCAAACAAACTCAAGAAAAACATTTCAGTATACATACATGTTATTTTGCATTATCTATATTTCTCTCAGGTAAGATGTTAACATGTTTCCACATATTACCCACACACCTTACCCCCAAATTCACTTCTCAGAATATAAGCATTATCTCTATTTGATAAAGTTTCTTTATAAAAATATAATTAAAGCTTTGCGTAAGGTGTGTGTTATCCTTCCATTCCCACTAGAGGAGGGAGGAAGGAGAAAGGGAAGAAGAGAGATAGGGAAAACACCCGGAAATAGAAAGAAATAGAAAGAGAAAGTTCCCTTCTCCCAGACAGGAGCCCCCAATTCAGCAGACTGCATCTGACCGACCCCTCTATGGGGGGGTTCCGCCTAGCCATTTAGCAACGTGTGGACCAGATTTGAAGGACGACCATGTACTCCACAGAGAAAGAACCGCACCAATGCGATCACTGTCCTCTGCAACCAGAGATTCCATTCGACATAAAGAGTCCATCTCCACTACCCATTCCACAACCGAGGGCGGCACGGTGGACTTCCAATGTCTAGGAATGACTGTTCGTGCCGCAGTCAGGAAATGCCTCAGCAGCCCCTTTCTAATACTCGGCAGAGGGCCCGGAATTAGAGATAGCAAAGCCATTTGAGGAGTGGGTATCAGCTGTGTACCTTCTACTTCTGTATAGATTTCAAAAATCGCTTTCCAGAAGGTCTGCAAAACGTGACATGACCACCAGATGTGCAACATTGTTCCGGTCTCGGTCCCGCATCTCCAACACAAATCTGACACCTCGGGTACATTCTGTTCAGACTCTGTGGGCAACGGTACCATCTAGTCAGAATTTTGAAGTTATTTTCCTGTGCCTGACTTGCCACCGGCATTTTGTGAGTCAGAAAAAATATTCGATCCCACTCAGCCTGTGACAGGACCACTCCTAGTTCTCGCTCCCATGTGCTGATGTATGCAGGAGGCTGGTTGTCACCGGCCTCTGAAAGTAAGGTGTACAGGTTAGATATCACCCGATCCGGAGGCTCAGTTTGAAGCAACAACGACTCAAACGCAGTGCTAGTGTCGATATGTATCCCACCCGGTAGCGCCGAGCGTAAAAAGGTGGACAATTGGGCATGTTCCATCCAGGAAAGCTTCCTCCCCGGGCAAGTCCCTTGCAACTCAGACCAGGAAGGGAGCTTCCCCCCCTCCGACATTACCTGACATAATCTCGTGTTTTCAGAAGAGGACCAAATCATAAACTCTTTCTTATTGACGGCTGGTAAAAATTCTGGTTTATCAAACAGCGGGCTAAGGATTCCGGGTCTATGTGAAAGGCCCTTTCTAACCATCAGTCTGTCCCATAGAGTGAGGCAGTGCTGGGTCAGCAGGGGCAGGGTCGTAAGTGCCGGCCTATAATCAGGAAGAATCCATGGCAGTGATCTAAGTGAGAGCGCGACTATGGATTGTTCAATCCCTACCCATTGTTTCTTGGGTCCATTATGGAACCAGTCTACCACCCTTGCTAGTACTGCGGCCTGATGGTAAGTGACCAAGTCCGGGAGTCCTGCTCCCCCCTTCAGTTTTGGACGGGATAGTGACTTCATATTAAGGCGTGGCCTCAATGTGCCCCACACAAATTTCCGAAAAGCTTTCTCCAATGCCTTAAAAAATGTTCCGGGGATTAATACTGGGAGAGCCTGAAACAGATATAAAAACCGAGGGAGGATGTCCATTTTGATTGCATTGATGCGGCCAAACCATGAGAGCTGCGCTCGATCATATGACAGTAAATTTTTGAGAGTGGCTTGTAGTAACGGCTGATAATTGAGAGTGAATAGATCCACCAGATCCCTGGGAATCTGAACTCCCAAATATTTGATTGACCTCGTCTGCCATTTAAAATTAAAGGATGACTTTAGTAGCTCTAGTGTCTCAGCAGATAAGGAGATGTTGAGTGCTTCAGTTTTCGTATAATTTACTTTAAAGTTGCTGACCTGGCCAAATACTTCAAATTCTCTAATAAGTACTGGTAGGGAGATCACCGGGTTTGTCACGAAGAGCAAGAGATCATCCGCATATAGGGCCAATTTATGACAATCTCTACCTATTCCTATCCCTGTTATGTCTGGGGAATTACGTATAGCCACAGCTAGGTGCTCCATCGTGATGACATAAAGTAATGGTGACAGGGGGCATCCCTGTCTAGTGCCGTTAGCAATCGAGAATGTTGTGGAAAGTATTCAGTTTGCCCTAACCCTTGCAGTAGGTGTCTGGTATAGGGACAGTATCTTATCTAGCATAATGGGGCCGATCCCAACCTGGCTCAACGCCGACTTCAGGAACCCCCAGTGTACCCGATCGAAGGCTTTTTTCCGCATCAACCGATATTAAACATGTGGGTAGCGACTTTTTCTGGACGTAGGAGATTAAAAGAGTAGTTTTATTGGTGTTATCCCTAGCCTCTCTATGTCGAACAAATCCCGCCTGATCTCCGTGAATACAACGTGGTAGAAGTGGGGCTAGTCTATTTGCAATAGCCTTAGAATAATGTTTTACATCTACGTTTATCAGGGAGATTGGACGGTAATTAGAACATGCCGAGGGATCTTTCCCGGGTTTGGGGATCACAGCGATGGTTGCCGCCAACGTTTGCGGAGTGAATGGCACGGAGGTTGTAACTGCATTATAAACCTTAGTCATATAGGGGAGAAATTTATTAACAAAGGTTTTGTAAAAGGATGCCGGGAATCCATCCGGACCCGGACTTTTACCCGCTGGAGCTGACTTTATGATTGCCTGTATTTCAGATTCCGAGAAGGCCTCCCCTAGTGCGGCCGTCTCGGTCTCCTCCAAAGTCGGCAGCGCCGTCTGTTCAATATAGGAATCAATCCTCTGTTGAAGGGTACTTGGAGACATGTCCGCCAAAGGCCCCCTGAGGTTGTATAGGGCCTGATAGTAGTCCTTAAATGTGTTAATAATGTCTTCTGGCTTATGTTTGACCTCACCCTGTGTTGTTTTAATCGCCGGTATAAAGGATTGAGGGGCCCGTGGGTGTAATGAATTAGCTAATGCCTTCCCGCATTTGTTAGAATGTTCATATGCGAAACGCCTCATCCGGTCTCGAAACGACGCATGCGCCTGATCTAATAAATTCCTCAACGAATTTTGCGCTTCTAGTAGCTCTGCCAAAGTCTGGGGGTGCTGGGACTGCTTGTGAGTGGTCTCTAATGTCTGTATCTGGGACAAGAGCTTATCAATTTTGAAAGCCCATTCCCTATTCAATCTCGAGCCTTGCTGTATAAATATACCTCTTAATACACTTTTCAATGCCTCCCACTGAACCGGCAGAGGGGTGGAGTCTTCCTCATGATGCTCCAGAAACTCCGAGATGGATTTGTTAATTGCCGTTTGGCAAACCGCATCCCGTAAAAGATGGGGGTTCAACCGCCAGTGCCATTCCCGCTGTTTAGTATCTGGGAAGATAAGAGACAAGTAAACCGGCGCATAATCCGCCCAAATCATAGTTCCAATCTGAGACTTCGGGGACCAGGAAAGTAGATGGTGACTAATAAGAAACAAATCTATCCTGCTGTACATGTCATGTACTGGAGAATAGAAAGTGTAATCCCGTGTTTGGGGGTTGAGGTTCCGCCAAATGTCCACCATTTTCATACCAAACAGTTTAGATTTAAGGGAAGCCAACTGAGAAGCGGGAACCGAGGATCTGCCCGAGGAGGAGTCTGCAACCCTGTCCATTGTGAAATTAAAGTCTCCTGCAGTTACCAATAGGCCTTCTGCAAATTTGGAGAGTTCCGTTAAGTAACTCCTGCATACGCGCACCTGGTCATGATTAGGAAGATACAAGTTCGTCACAGTGAACAGTCGCTCACATATTCGAAGCTTCAAAAATACATAACGCCCCTGAGTATCGTATTGGGTAGCAACAACCGAGACCGGAAGAGATTTATGTATAGCTATACTCACTCCTCTGGATTTCGTGTCAGGGTTGGTACTATGGAACCACTGCGTATAGTATCGATGTTTCAGAGTGGGCAGATGGTCGGTCCTGAAATGAGTCTCCTGCAAAAGTAAAATCTGAACACGTTGTTTATGCATGTGATGTAAAATTTGCGTGCGTTTTTGCGGGGTATTGAATCCCCGAACATTTAATGAGCAACATTTTAAAGGCTCCATCTGGGAAAGAGGAGGAAGGGTAAGAGGAGACAGAAAAAGAAAGAGTAAATTAACTAATGGATTCACCACAGACAGTGATCCGGCCCCAAAACTACTCTGTTTAGGGGAAAGAAATTAACCGAACACGCCCTAAGTGTGGGTTTGACTGGACTATGGAAGAAGGAAACTCCCAACCAACTCCGAAATGCCCGACTTCATGTATGGACACACATGTATATTATCACCTTATCACACAACAATGAACCAACAACCCGTAACTGACTCTTAGGCCCTGTTCACACGGAGTTTTTTGCAGGAGGAAAATTCCTCCTGTAAAAACTGACCCTGGAGGTTTTCATGTTTGATGTGGTTTTTGACGTGGTTTTTGACGTGGTTTTTGACGTGGTTTTTGAGGCGGTTTTCCAGGCGGTTTTTGCCGAGGTTTTCACACGCATGAGGCTGGGTTCACACAACCATGTTACGTACATAATGTACGGAACGTATTTCGGCCGGAAGACCCGGACCGAAGACAGTGCAGGGAGCCGGGCTCCTAGCATCATAGTGATGTACGACGCTAGGAGTCCCTGCCTCTGCGTGGAACTACTGTCCCGTACTGTAATCATGATTACAGTACGGGACAGTCGTCCTGCAGCGAGGCAGGGACTCCTAGCGTCGTACATCACTATGATGCTAGGAGCCCGGCTCCCTGCACTGTCTTCGGTCCGGGTCTTCCGGCTGAAATACGTTCCGTACATTACGGACGTAACATGGTCGTGTGAACCCAGCCTGACATCCTTCTGTCAACGGATCTGTCACCATTGAAATGAATGGTGATGCAAACGGAACTTACTTCACACTTGCCTTTCCGTTGAGGGGTTCCCCTGACTGAAAGCACCGACGGAACCCCTCAGCAGAAACCACGCTGATGTGAACAGGCCCACATTAAAAAAAACATTGTTTTCTGTTTGCATCATCATTGACTTCAATGCTGATGGATCCGTTGCTAATGGGATTCCCTACACTGCGGTATTGGTTCAGTCGAAACGACAGAACCCTTTGCACAACGGGGACAAACAGAAACCATTAGCAACGGATCTGTCACCACTTCACACTTGCCTTTCCGTTGAGGGGTTCCCCTGACTGAAAGCACCGACGGAACCCCTCAGCGGAAACCACGCTGATGTGAACAGGCCCACATTAAAAAAAAAAAGTATACTTACTTCTTGAATCAATTTCCCAACATCAATGTCCATTCGGTGGTACACCTCTGCTGTCGTCATTTCTGTTCCTGAAATGTTAAAAAAAAATAAAAAAGAGATGACATACATGAACAACTGCATAACAAAATTAAAAAATGAAAAATAAAAAAATCTAAAAAAAAAATCTAAAAAAAAAATCTAAAAAAAAATTTTTAAAAAAAAATTCTAAAAAAAAAAATGCACAGCTCCATACATGTATAGCATGTATGGAACATAGGAGCAATTGCACTTACTTGTATTCGATTTGGATGCAGGACTTCGGTTTTCTGTATGCCTGAGTTCTGTCCACGATGTTTTTCAGCCTCCACGAGCAGACAGGAAATGACAGCCCCTTGCTGGGCTGGACTAGCAGCAGGAGACGACTCCTGCAAAACACTCGGCAATATACTCGTCAGAAAACACCTCACTAGTTCGAGGTGTTTTTTGACGTGTCCCCATTGCTTTCAATGCGGTTTTGGACGCGGAAACCGCATCAAGAAGGGTCATTTCCCTTCTTTTTACCGCGAGGCGTTTTTTTTACTCGCGGTAAAAAAACGCCTCCGTCTCCCATTGAAATCAATGGGAGTCATTTTGGGTCGTTTTTGGCGCGTTTTCCGACGCGTTTTCCGCGTCAAAAAACGTGTCAAAAAACTCCGTGTGAACAGGGCCTTATAGGCCTAGCGTCATTGATCTTCTTTAAGGGAATCTGCCCCTTAGTTACTATAACCTGTATTGTGTCTAAAAGGTTCTCCTTACCATATAGGTACATATATCCACTGCCATTCCGACTATACCGCCATTTATATAATCCTGACTAGATTCTCAGGTTCTCATCCTGGTGGGGGGGGGGGGGGCTTGGTGTGTCACTCCCGACCCTATCACGCTGGATCTATTTATATGCCATTAGCTCCATCATCTCCCCTCCACCACATCTCGGGAGTCTGCGGACATGATGCGATATGATCCCTATAACCCCAATTGACCCCTTGTCAGCGAGGAGGAATGCATCCCTGATCCCTTACTTGTTGCTTGTTCTAATCTGTAATGCACACGTAAATCCCCAATGCAGTCCTCTTCCCCCACCCCTCCAATGCAGCATGTTAGAACATAAAACAGTAAAAAAGTAACCCCAACCACTCCTTGTCAGCGGAGTGTAATGTTCCAGCATCTTATTCCAGCAATCTTGACCTGGTCAGGCCCGACGTCGAGGTAGCCACCATCTGTGCTTCATCTAAACAGTTCTGCCGGGCAGGCCAGTCTTGTAATATGTCTGGCAGGGGGGGCAATTTCTCGGGACCCGTGGAACTGAGTCCAACATATACGACCATGGCTGTCTTAACCACTGTATAACTCAGTAAGACTCCATAAAAGCCACCGGCGACGCATCAACGGCGCAATCTCAAGATTCCTGAGAGTCCTGAGCGGGAACTCCTGGGCCCTGCACTCTTCTGCGTCTCGCAGGGGTCGAGGAGTGGTCCATCCGGTGATTTCGTCTTGGTGTGCGTTGTGGCATAGGAGGAAAATACGGCCACTCTGGGATGGAAATCTGTGGGAGATCTAGTGCCGCGAGGAAATCAGGAATATCTTCCGGTGAATAGACTGTGTACAAGGAAGATCCCCGGCGAACTTGCAGTTGGAAGGGGTATCCCCATGAATACTGGATATCTTTTTCCCTAAGTGCGACAAGTAGGGGTCAGGGCTCTCCTTTTTGCTAAAGTGGAACGAGAAAGATCCGCCAGTAATTGCACCGGAGCCCCGTCAAAGTCCAGTGTACCCCTGTTACGGGCTTGCCTCATAATAGATTCCTTAAGTTGGAAATAGTGGATTCTACACACCACATCACGCGGTCTGGCCAAATCCGTGCTTTTTGGGCCCAGGGTGCGGTGCGCTCTATCAATTTCCACCGGAGAATCCGCAGGTCTTTCCAGCAGCATGTTAAATATCCCCTGCAACGTGTGAATGAGGTCCTGGGGCCCCGTAGCTTCTGGGATACCCCTGACTCTAATATTGTTTCTCCTATTTCTGTTCTTTGCATCATCCGTCATATCAAACAGCATTTGTATATGTGCAGAGTGTTGATCCAATAAAATTTGTTGGGAGGCCTGATGCTGCTGCAGCTCCTGTGTTTGCACTTCAATAGCTTCCACTGATTCATTAATATGTGTAATGTCCTCTTTTAGGGAACGGATCTCGTTTTTGCATACCGCTTCAAGGCGGAAAATGTAGCCCTCCATATCTTTTTTAGTGGGTATGGCCGCCATTTGTGTCGTTAATGCCTGCAGCTCAGGGCTCATACTACGGTGTAATATCGGGTTAGAGGCTGACTCACCCCTCTGAGGTTCCAACGCTCTATCCTGCGGCTGGTCTGGAGGAGTTGCCGTTCCCCGAGGCGGCGTCCCTGAGGTGCCAGTGCGGTCCGCCATCTTGGAAAGCCGGGCCGGAGATGCAGGAAGGCCTGAGTCCGCAAAATAATGAGGTATGCCGCTCCTCGTTCTTGTCTGATCGCTTCTTGTGGGTGTCGGGGGTTTGGTGCGTGATCCCCTTCGCATTAGTGCGATGTGTGTCGCAAATAGACGCTGTTAATCGGGTTTGGGAGCAGTCAGGGAGCAGGAGCTCTCACACCACGCGTCTCACCAGTTCCATGTCCAGGCCACGCCCCCCAGCATTCAGAAAGTTTCTTAACCCTTTAGGCGTTTCACAGTAAATAAAGCAATGTAGAGGGGAAATTTACAAATTTCTCTTTTGCCGAAATTAATTTGCAATAAAAAAAAATTCTGTACCACAGAAGGTTTTACTAGAGAAAGCAACTCAATATTTATTTCCCAGGTCCTGCAGTTTTTAGGAATATCCTACATGTGGCCCTAGTGCCCTAATGGACCGAAACACCGGCCTCAGAAGCAAAAGAGCACCTACAGGATTTTGGGGCCTCCTTATTTTTAGATTATATTTTAGGCACCATGTCAGGTTTGAAGAGGTCTTGTGGTGTCAAAACAGTGGAAACCCCCCAAAAGTGACACCATTTTGGAAACTAGACCCCTCAAGGAATTTATCTAGGGGTATAGTTAGCATTTTGACCCCACAGGTATTTTGCTATATTTATTGAAATTAGTCTGTGAAAATGAAACTCTACTTTTTTTCTGAAAAAACATAGAAATTTGTAATTTTTAAAAGTAAATGCTCTCCAACATTTGTAAAGCAATGTCTCCCGATTACGGAAATACCCCATATGTGGTAATAAACTGCTGTTTGGACCCACAGCAGTGTTCAGAAGGGAAGGAGCGCCATTTGGATTTTGGAGTGCAGATTTTGCTGGATTGGTTTTTAGTGCCATGTCACGATTGCAACGCCCTGGAGAGAACAAAATAGTGGAAACACCCCAAATGTGACCCCATTTGGTAAACTACACCCCTCAAGGAATTTTTCTAGATGTATAGTAAGCATTTATACCACACAGGTTTTTGCCGAATTTAGTAGAATTAGGCCGTGAAAATTAATATAAACATTTTTGTCCACTAAATTGTTGAATTTTTTCATTTTCACAAGAGTTAAAGGAGAAAAAGTCGCCCTAAATTTGTAACGCAATCTTTCCCGAATATGACAATACCCCACATGTGGTAATAATTTATTTTTTTAACAGAAATTAATTAATCTTTGCAGGACTGATGCTTTTTTGCTTTTCCATTTGATTTTCACGCCACGCCTTCCAAACGCCATAACTTTTTTACTTTTCCATCAATTGAGCGGTGTGAGGGCTTAGTTTTGGCAGGACGAGCTGTAGTTTTTATTGGTACCATTTTTTGGTACATGCAACTTTTTGATCACTTTTTATTACATTTTATTTAAAGCTTTGGTGACCATAAAACAGTGATTTTGGTGTTTTAAATTCTTCATTTCTTACGGCGTTCATAATGCGCTATAAATGACCATTATATTTTATTCTGCGGGTCGGTACGATTACGGCGATACCAGATGTATATAGTTTTTTTATGTTTTGCAGCGTTTGCACAATAAAATCACTTCTTTATAAAATAATTTATTTTCTGTGTCACCATATTCTGAGAGCCGTAACTTTTTTATTTTTCAGTCAAAAAATCGGTGTAAAGGCTCGTTTTTTGCGGGACGGGTTATAGTTTATATTGGTACTATTTTGGGGTACATGCAACTATTTGATCACTTTTTATTTTATATTTTGGGAGGGGTGGTGACCAAAAAATAGTGATTCTGGCATTGTTTTTAGTTTGTTGTTTTTTTGCGCCGTTCACCGTGCGGTAAAAATAACATTGTAGTTTTATATATTGGGTCGTTATGAACGCGGTGATACAAAATATGTGTTTTGTTTTTTTAACGTTTTCATTTTTTTCCTATAATAAGAGACTTATTATAGGAAAAAAAAATCTTTTATTTTTACACTTTTGTAAAACATATTTATTAACTTTTTTTTTTACTTTTTTCTTTACTTTTTACGCTTTATTTTTTTACCTGCAGGTCTGATCGCTGCTAGAATACATTACAATATCTAGTAGTGTAACGTATTCCAACTGTCAGTGTGACGTCACAGTCACTCTGACAGTTAGTCTACAAGGACCAGCCAGAGGCTGGTCCACATAGGCTTCCATACATTCCCCGGGTGCCATCACAAGCATCAGCAGCCCCCACAATTGTATGGGGGCTGCTGATGTGCTACAAACCCCCTACATGCGGAGATCGCAATCGAGCCCCACATTTAACAGGTTAATTGGCGAAATCAGCGGCAATGCGCCGCTGATCGCCAACAGTGGAGACGTCCCGGTTCCCGACACACACTGTCACAGACACTGTCACCGACAGTGTGCATCGCGAACGGCAATGACGTCCTGTTACTCTGACAGGAAGTCTATCAGGAGGCTGGTCCTGATAGGCTTCCGTACCTGGCAGACACGGAGGCCATTACTTGGCCTCCGGTCACCATGCTAGCCATCTGCAAACCTCACGATTTCATTGTGAGGTCTGCCGATGTGCTAGAAACGCAACTTAATACTTATTGCCCAGATTATGCAGTTTTTAGAAATATCCCACATGTGGCCCTTGTGCGGTAATGGACTGAAACACCGGCCTCCGAAGCAAAGGAGCACCTAGAGGATTATGAGGCCTCTTTTTATTAGGCACCATGTCCGGTTTGAAGAGGTCTTGTGCTGCCAAAACAGTGAAAACCCCCCAAAAGTGACCCTATTTTGGAAATTAGGCCCCCTGAGGAATCCATTGCAGTTTTCATGTCATGCATGCGGCTTTCTGATCAGTTTTTATTCTATTTTTAAGTGGCGTGGTGACTAAAAAACAGCAATTCTACTATTGTTTTTTTAATCTATTTTTTTTACAGCGTTCACTGTGCGCTATAAATGACATATTCACTTTATTCTGCGTGGCGATACGATTACGGCGATACCAGATGTTTATAGTTTTTTTATGTCTTATGGCGTTTGCACAATAAAATACGTTTTGTAAAAAATCATTCACTTTTTGTGTTACCTTATTCTAAGAGCCAGAACGTTTTTATTTTTCCATCAATAAAGCCTTGCGAGGACTTATTTTTTGCGTAACGAACTGTAGTTTCGATCAGGACCATTTTTAGGTACATGCGACTTTTTGATCTCTTTTTATTCAATTTTTTGGGAGGTGAAGTGACCAAAGAATTGTGATTGTGGTTCGGTTTATTATTATTTTCTTTTACGGCGTTCACCGTGCGGGATAAATAACAAAATTATTTTGTAGATCAGGCCGTTACGGACGCGGCGATACCAATTATGTATAGTTTATTTGTTTGTTTATATATTTTTATGAATAATAAAGGACTGATAAGGGAAAAAGGGGGATTTTTACTTGTTTACTTTTAAAACTTTTATTTTCTTATTTTTACACATCTTTTTTTAACTTTTTTTTTACTTTATTACTTTGTCCCACTAGGGGACTTGAGGGCAGGAGGTTCTGATCGCTATTTTAGTGCAGTGTATTAGATCTGTCAGCTACTCACTGACAGCAAGCATAGTGGGTCCTGACTTTGTCAGGACCCACTAGGCTTCCGTCGATGGCATAGCCGGACGCCATTGTTAGGTGTCCGGTTGCCATAGTCACCATCACCAGACAATATCATGTAGCAGGCCGGCGATTTTAGCTTAACCCCTAAAAAGCCACGGTCGGTATTGAATGCGGATTTTAAGAGGTTAATCAGCGGGGACACATCAATCGGTCCCCGCTATAGGAGCTGCGGCAACTGTTGTACAAGACATCAGCTGTTACAGCTCCTGCATGTGTCGGGAAGATGGCCGAAATGGCCGTTGATCCCGCAACGTAATATTCCGTCGCTGAGCGCGAACGGGGTGGTCAGCGCGACGGAATATTACGTCGCTGAGCGTTAAGGGGTTAAAACATGAGGTTCTTATAAACATTTTTATCACATTGTATAAGTCCAGTAGCCACTTCTCGGAGGCCTCTTTTAATTGAGTCCCTACTCTATTAGGTGCAGCACTGCATGGCGGTCGCAGTCTAGAAGGAGATTACATTAGGGGATTTCCACCTTTTTGCCCGCAGTTTGTCCACATGGAAAGGTGACATTTTTTATCTATTCACATGGTTGTGGTGTTGTGTGATGGTCTATGTTGCTGTGGTATTGTGCATGTGGGGGAATGTGGCATAGAGCCAAGATGGCCTCGCCTTTCAGCAGGGGTAATGTTGAGCTTTTGGGTTGCCCCCCTGCAGGTGCCTTGTCGCGGTGAAGGCAGCCGCCATGCAGTGCTGCACCTAATAGAGTAGGGACTCAATTAAAATAGGTCGCCGTTAAGTGGACTAATAGATTCTGATAATTATTTTTCTAAGAACCTCCTGTTCATGTTTGTGCAGCAATAGATGAAGGTATAAAAGTGGATGTGCGCTCCATGTCTTGTTCTCCCATGTTGGTAGATTAGTCATGTAATGTGTTTATAAAGATCCATCAGTAATCCGCTTCATGTAAACGACCTTTCCTATTTTTACTTGGTATATTACTCTTACTATTACTTTATAAGAAATGACTCGATACTTTACAGCTTTATGATATTTTATTGAGCTGATAATAAGAAAATAATGTTCGACCTTTCTGTGGACACCGGTGGAAGTGTCCTCCATGATTTTATAGGATGAAGTGGACTTTTCATATGGTCAGTGGTAGGCTTGGTGTTCACTGAGGTGAAGAGTTTAAATGGATGACCCTTCCAAGAAGAGATGGACCTGGCTGTGTGCCATCAAGAGGTCACGACCCTCCGGCTGTGTGCCATCAGGAGGTCGTCACCATCAGGCATTGTGCCATATCCAGATGTAAACTTCAGACTGGGGGCCATCACCTCAGTTCTTCACCACTGACAGCAGATGGTACAGAATAGACAAACCCAACAGTGTGGTCATAAAGTGGCAAGAAGGTGAGATGCTGATGACTTCAGGAGGCGTTACTCAACCTGTAATCTGGATGAAATAGTGATGGTTCAGGAACAGGTGAGCACTTGTGATGACTGAGGCATTTTTGCTCACCTCAGTCTTCTTCGCCTCTTAAGCATCCCCAGAAAGATCTTCTTCTCGCTCTTGTGCGTCTGGGTTCTGATGTACTGGGTTCTGGTGTTCTGGGTTCCGGTGTTCTTGGTCGTTGACGTTGATAGACCAGAATCCTCTCCTCATGACTATTAGAAGAAGGAGCTTTGCGTCCTATGTTGTCAGGAGGTATTGACCGGGCCCAGACGATGTTACTGAATGCCACATTATACTTGCGTTTTGGTGACTCTTTCACATCGTGTAGAGCAGAAGCAATAGGTTCACTTGGAACATTCTGTAATACAGATTTATGATGTATTTCTGATGTTCTTGGTTCTGGTGTTCTGGGCTCTGGTGTTCTGGATGGTTGACGTTGATAGACCAGAATCCTCTCCTTATGACTATTAGAAGAAGGAGCTTTGCATCCTGTGTTGTCAGAAGGTATTGACCGGGCCCAGACGATGTTACTGAATGCCACATTATACTTGGGTTTTGGTGTCTTTTTCACATCCTGTGGAGCAGAAGCCATGGATGGTCCAGGAAGTTCCTTGTTAGACAGGACTGGTGTTCTCCTGGATTCTTGTACCCAAAATTCAGGGGTATAAATCGGCTATTTACTAGTTTCTTGGTCTTTCAGAACATTTTCTTTTTCAGGAATATGACTTTGTTTGGTTGTGTCCTTGGCTTCAGCTGTGCTTGTCAGAGGTGATTCTGTGTTTGGTTCTTCATCAGAATCAGAGGGCTCTTCCTCTTCCTCCTCCCTCTCACTCAGGACAGGCACTATAGCCAAGGACAGTATAAGGACGAGTGGTGACATCATGATGACACAGGCCACGCCATTGATGAGCCGAGCATGAAGTTTGATCTCACATTCAGAGGGGTCTTTTTTGGGAACCACAGGTGGTGGGTTGTCCTGCAATAGAAAGAGGAATAATAAAATCTTGTAGATATTAGGTTACCGCGCCATTTGTGTTCTTGCTGCGCCATTTTATCATCTCCTTTTCTTGTGTTGAATCTGCACATTTTTACTTACCCCAAAGACCATTGCATTTTTCCAGTTGTAGAACCTCTGTAATATAATCGGCTTCTCACGGGGGGCAATAGATTCATTTGGAACATTCTGTAAGACAGATTTATGATATATTCATGACATGTCACATGACTGTCGCCATCACTATCTTAACCCCTTAAAAACACAGCCTATTTCGGACCAAAGGAGGCAGCGATATTTTTGTTTTGTTTTTCCTTCTTCGTATTCTGAAAGTCATAATCTTTATTTGGTTTTCAGTCTATGGAGTCATATGAGGGCTTATTTTTTTTTAGACAAGACGTACATTTTAATGGCAACATTTTGGGGTACATATAATGTATTGTATTAGTTTTATTAACTTTCTTTTGGTGGGAGAGAGGAAAAAATCAGCAATTCTACCATTGTTTTTTGGATTTTGTTTTTACAGAGTTCAACGTGTGCTATAATTGACATAATACATTTATTCTAAGCGATACCAAATGTATATTTTTATTCATGATTTTCCACTTTTGCTCAATAAAAATCCTTTTTTTTTTAGAAAATATTTTATTGTGTTGCTGCATTTAAAGACCCCTATCATTTTTTATTTTTTTTTCCAAATTAGCTCTATGTTGTCTAATGTTTTGCAGGACGAGTTGTAGTTTTTATTGGTACCATTTTGGGGTACATACTATATTCTTTTCACTTGGATTTCAGTTTCATTCAGAGGCGAGATGATCAAAAAACAGCAATTTTGCTGTTGATTTTTAGTAAATTACGAAGGCAGTGATACCAAATATGTATAGGTTTTTTTACATTTTTTTGCAGTTTTTCCAAAATAAATGGCTTTGTTCAGGGAAAAAACAGCGACTTTCAGGTATTTTTAAATATTTTTACAAAATGTTTTTTAACTTTTATTGTTCGTCCCACATGGGACTTGAACATCTGACTTTCTGATTACTTATATAATACATTATTTAACACTTCTGTATTGCAATGCATTATATGTGTCAGTGTAAAACTAGCAGGCAGCTTATTAGGCTTCCGTTTATGCCAGACCTGCCATAGCAACCCACCGACACACCGCGATCAGTTTTCATGGAGTCCGGTGGAGTGACAGAGGGAGGCCACTAAGGGGTTAAATGTTCAGGATCAGAGTTTTCTCCATTCCCGGCGGTTAGAGTCTTTGCTATCACAGCGTTGTAATACTACAGCAGCTCGCGTTAACTTACCGCAAGCCATGACGTATTATTACAGAGTAGGGTGGAAGGGGTTTAAATCGGGATTTTTTTTAACTTATACAGGAACTTTACCCTATAGGGTCCCTGAATAATAAGCCCCAACAATAGAGAAGCTACTTACCCCAATGCACCACTCTCGTGTCCTTGTATGTCCAGGAGGAACGTACGGGTCCCCAACTGGGTCAGATAGAAATCCCTACAACACAAGTGATAGATGTAATGTAGACTCTATTCTATCCCGTGCAGGTAATGGGATTATTACATCTATATTCCTGTACAGCTGATCTCCTCATCTACTTTATGTCTATTGTTTCTATGAAGAGCCGACATTTCCTGATAATGAATATTATACTGGTGATACAACCAGATACAAGCAAGTAACTCACCCCAAAGAGCTGGAATTCGACCCGTATATGTGGAACCACGTCCTCAGACTGGAAATCCTGAAAGACAAGAAGTGGCTGTAATACCCCGGATAAGAAGAGTAAAGTGGGGGTTTGGTTGGACACCCCCTTTTTTCAGATTGTTGGTCCCACAAAGACAAGGTTTTGGCAGGAGCCCCCACTACTAGTGACCTAAATAATGAACTGCCCCCGAAATCACCGGACGACGACTGTTCTCAATGCCGGCCTGTTGTCCTCCAGAGCTGAGAGACATATTACATGAGACTCTCAGCAGCAGCTAGTGCCCTGAGTGGGGATGACCCCTCTATCAGCGTAATAGAGTAATGGACACCAGACAACCCCTCTAATAGGACGTTTTGTCAGAAATCAGTAGAAAGTTGTTGCGTTACCTCAAAGTTCCATGTTTTCTGGGGTTCGGAGGGACCATCATAGAATGGAAGATATTTAATCCAGAATAAAAGGTCCTGTAAGAGACAATATGATCATTATAGTCCTATATCTCCTGCATAGAAGAGCGCAGTATATTTATATATATGGTGAGGAATGTTCTAGAGGCCCAGAATGTAGCCAATCACAGTGCAGAAGCCAGTGACATCACACAACGTCTATTCTCATCCCCCCAAGTTCTACATTAGACATCCGCGTCCCCGTCATCCATGAATATTCCATATATAATATCAGAAGAAGTTGTGGATTTACCTCCAGCGTCCATGGAATCAGGTTGTTGGTTGGACTTTCAAATGATGGAAGGTGATGAGTCCAGTATGAAAAGTCCTGCGAGAGACAAAATCATCATTATAGTCACCTCCGTCCCATACAGAGCAGTGTATATGTATATATGTGCCCCCTATAGATATATATATATACTGTACAGACCCCACACTTATATCCGCTCTGACCATTCACATCCTCTGTAAATTCTCTTGTCATATCTCCCCCTTTATAGCAGATAATTTCTCCCCCCCCCCCAATCACCTGATCCTGCCACAGCCAATTCCAAGTGACAGCCATATTGAATAAGGGAAACATACTCACCGGCAGCGTACCGCAATGTACAGGGTAGATCAAGTTCAAAGACAGAAAAAATAGGATAATCCTCATTTTCTCCAATACTTCAAAGGGTCTCTCAGCACCAAGATGCCAATGAGATAGAAGCTGCAGGTGGGCGGAGCCACCTTATATACCCCCAGCTGTGACATCACAATGTCTTCTGTGACATCACAATTCTCTTTTTGGCATCACAATTCTCTTTGTGACATCATCACCGACCACACAATACCACATGACATCATCACACACCACTAGACATCATGTGACTCTGAGACTATGGGCCTCATGTATCATAACCGTCTAATAGAAAAAATGTCCTTGTTGTCCATAGCAACCAGTCACAGAGCAGCTATCATTGTAGCACAACAGTTAGGAGATAAGAGCTGCACTGTGATTGGTTGCTATGGGTAACTAGGACAGTTTTCCTCTTATACAGTGTGGATACATGAGGCCGCCATCTTTGAATGATCTTCCTGAACCATTAAAAATTAGAATTATCGTCTTCAGTATGGAGGTACACTATGGAGGGGTCACATAGAAACATGAACATGGCCCTTCTCCTTGTGTGGACCCTAAAAAATCAACAACTCATCTACTCTCCAATATATATATATATATATCATCCTACTACATCTCATTATCCCCTACACATCCGTACATTCATCCAGAGACCTCGATACCTAACAAGTGTGGCCCCCCCTGTGAAGCTGCAGATGTGGGGACGGAGGCAGGAGAGGGGCCCAGCGTCTAGACACCCCTCCCCCAGACACTGACTTTGGACTCAGGAATTGTCCCTTGGGTAATGGCGGCTCCGCTCTGGATATTACTGCACTGACATGGCCCAATACTGAGTTACAGACTATGGACATTGTCATTATAAGAGGGGGTCACATTTACCCCATTTACTTATTGTTGGGCTTTAAAGGGACAGTAGCAAGGACCCACAATGAAGTCCAGGACATTATCATTATCGTTACCCCCTCCCCCATCACCTCACCCTGCCGCAGCTGATTCTAGGCACCCGCCATATGTAATAATAGAGATGTACTCACCGGCAGCGTACCGCAATGTACGGGGTAGATCAAGTTCAAAAACAGGAGTAATAGGATAATCCTCATTGTCTCCAATACGTCAAGGGGTCTCTCAGCACCAAGATGCCAATGAGATACAAGCTGCAGGTGCTCAGAGCCCCCTTATATACCCCCATTGTGACATCACAATACCCTCTGTGACATCATCACCCACCACACGACACCACGTGACATCATTACCCACCACAAAATACCACATGACATCATCACCCACCACACAATACCACATACGACTAAATTGATGAAAGCAAGAAAAGATAGCACGATGAAAAAGCGCACAGCCAATACAAATAGTTTGAAAAAAGAAAAAACTTTTATTGATCCAAAACATATATATATGACACACAAATAAAAACATTTAAAAACATGTATGAACAGAAGCCCATGTGTAGATAAACAGGGCAAAACTACAGTCACTATACTTGTCTCAATAGGATAATAATATACCAATAGATGGATAGTACTGGGTAAATATAAAGCCTCTACTCAACAACATACAATAATCACAAGAACCAGAAACCTGGGATTACCTGGTGCTCAGCATGCCAAGAATTGCTTTATAATGCAGCTTCCTCAGGGGAAATAGAATGCCACACACAATACCACATGACATCATCAGCCACCACACTACCCTCTGTGACATCACGCACCACATGTCACCACCATGTGACATCATCACTCAGCACAAGACATCATGTGACCAGCACAATTTCCAGATTTAGTTATTTGCTGCGTTTTCATGCTGCGGGTTTTGGTGTGATTTTCCGCAGCACTAGGCAGATATAATTTGCAAGGGGAATCGCAAAATAAATTGACATGCTGCGGATTCTAAAAAACACATTGCTGGTCAATTTCCGTCCCGAAAAATACTGCAGCGAGTACATGAGATTTCCTGGAATCTCATTGACTATGCTGGTACTGTATTACGCCATCCGCGCGGCATAGCCACACGTATACGCATCGTGTGCATTGAGCCTTATGCTGCCGTTACTGGGTGTATACATGTAGTATATGTCTCTGGACGCCATGTTGGTTGGGGGGTGCCAGTCTCTGGCTATCAGTCAGAAGTTTAGCAGTGTGGCTGGCGCCATATTCCTTCAGTGTCGGGTGAGGGACAGAATGTAGCGGCTGCTGCTCCCATGGAGGGGAGGGATTTCAGTTACTATGGTAACATCAGTAATAAATATGGAGGAGCAGCGCTGACTTTTCAGGACTAATAAATAATCTTATTAATTGTGTAACGTTCCCGCACCGCCACTCGCCATTCTCTATATGTGGACGTTACGTTATCAGGTGTAAACAGAGAAGAGGAATGACGCCATAATGCCGTTTTTCTATGTCATGTGACCAGTCCTTATAATATAATATCTGTACAGTTAATATTCATTATATTATTTTCTATCAGGTATTTATAGCTGGAGCTCTGTTATTACTGATGCAGCGTGTGAGGAGATAAGATATTTTATAATAAACTATTCGCTCCTCACGACTCGTATCTGACTCGTATGTCAGAAAAGTAGAATAGGTCTGAATACCAAATATGTCACTGTATATACAGCGGACAACTGACATATATACATTACTAAATTTCCCCCGTACACCTCCAAACATGATAAATCACTGGCTGCCTGCACCACCACTAGGGGGAGCTGCTTCATATGGATTTATACAGATAGCGCTGAACTCAATGGAAGCTGTAAACATCTCTATGTAGTGAGCTCCCCCTAGTGGTGGCTGCAGGAAATACAATGGCTCTATGTCAGGAAACAGGGGGATCAGTGCCGGCCCCCGCTCACCTCGGGCCTCATAGCAGTGACGTGGTCTGCCTCTATGGTGTGTACAGCACTGAGTATATGTAGCTATTATGTAGTAATAGTTACATATCCTATATATATGGGTTTGCATCAACAAAATCCCAATTCCAATACAGGTTTTTTTTTTTTAGGCCATCCAACATACAGGACCCAGAAGGAGTACTAGGAGGGCAGGTCGCAGGAGGAATAGAACAAAGAAAAATGCGACCACCACTTTACGACCACAAGGAATGAGGAACAAACCCAACAAGGGGAAATATCCTCAGAAACAGTGGTAAAGATCTCATCCACTGTTTTGACACCCATTATACAATCATTGGTCTTGTCCAAAGGACTGTCTTTCTGCCCAAGCCAAACGATGGATTGGTTTGGTTTGGAGCTGGATTTGTATAATTTCATTAGGAGTTTAAAATTAAAAGTGTGGTTTAACATATGTGGGGTAGATACTGATTACAACAATGTTGACAGTGGATTCTGTCTGAACAGTCTTGGACAACAACATAACAAAAGTAAATTCCAACCATGTTTAGAACATCCCATAGAGACTTATATGGATTTAGTTAAAAAAGATATTGATAACTTGTGTATTGAATGCCAAGATATGAATTTGAGACACCCTGATATTACATCTATTGAAATGCTGGCTCTTGATGAACTGAACCATAACCACAATCTAACCATAAAACCCGCGGACAAGGGTGGGGCGATCGTGGTCATGGACACTATTATGTATATGAGGGAGGCATATAGACAGTTACAAGATGGGAATGTCCATAGATTACTTATTGGTGATCCTAGGTTTGACATAGAGAGAAAGATTTTGAATCTAGTCAATCAAGCTTTTGAAGATGGGTTAAGTGATCGTGCCCTAAAGAAATATCTTATTATTGAGCATCCTTAGACACCTTGTCTTTATTTGTTGCCTAAAGTGCATAAATGCCTTGCTAATCCCCCTGGTTGCCCGATTGTAACAGGTAGGGAATCTATATTGAACAATATTTCTATTTTTATTGATAGAACATTGAGAGATTTTGGTATAGATACTAGGTCCTATATCAGGGGTACCTCTGACTTTATCTGTAAACTACAACAGGTCGCACCACCGCAGGGGGCAATACTTGCTTCCTTCGATGTAGTGTCACTGTACACATCCATTGACCATAGTAATGGGTTGGAAGCTGTCAAACATAGATTGCTCACATCGGTATATAGTCCATCATGCTGCGAGCTGATTATTTCCCTTCTGGAACTTATACTTTCCTCTAACTACTTTGTATTTGATGATACATTTTATCTACAACTAAGGGGCACGGCAATGGGGTCCTATATGGCCCCTACGTATGCCAACACTTTTGTGGGCATGATGGAGGAGATGTCGATCTATGTATCCCACCACTTCACATATGTTCTGAGGTGGTGGCGATACATAGACGACATCTTCCTCATCTGGACAGACACGACAGAATATTTTTTGGAATTCCACACCTTTTTTAATCAAATTGATCCAGACATTCAATTTACTTATACTTACTCGACTGAGATGATCCAATTCTTGGATGTCTCAATAAGCATTAAAAATGATGTCTTATACACTAGTCTATATACTAAGCAAACTGACAGTAACACCATTATTGAAATTTGAGAGCTGTCATCCGAAAAAGATGATACGCTCTCTTCCATACAGTCAAATGCTCAGGGCGAGACGTATTGTGTATGATGATTCATAATTGAATCAGACTCTTGATCAGATGATCCTAAACTTTAAACATAGAGGATATCCAAGACGACTGTTGAATACCTTTAAGGACCAGGTCAAGAACACTCCTAGAAATAATCTATTGGTTAATCCTAAACAGCGTATATCTCCTTCCCGTGTTCCGTTTGTGTCCACCTATCACGATCTTAGTGGAGAAGTGGCAAAGATTTTTAATAGACATTGGGGCATTATTAAGAACAGTTATAAACACATTGAATCGTTTAATAACGCACCCCTCATGTCATATAGACGTCCACAAAACTTACGTGACAAATTAGTCAATAGTCTGACACATAGAAAAACAGGACAACAGACACTCCTTAGACCGAAAAAAAATGGGTAACTTTCCCTGTCTCTATTGCATTAATTGTCGTCTTATGCATAGGGGGAATGTCTTTATTCATCCGCAAACACAAAGAGAGCACAGGATTAAACAATTTCTTACATGCGCTTCGGATTGGGTTATTTACGTTCTCTGGTGCCCGTGTTCACTTCTATATGTCGGTGAAACCTCTTGTGATTTCAAGACACGTCTGAATAATCCCAGATATTCCATACGTAAGAAGAAAAGTGATTTACCGGTAGCGAAACATTTCTCGGAACTTGGACACGCAGAAAAAGATCTTAGATTTATGATTTTGGAACAGGTTCCTAGCCCTTATAAGGGGGGTCATAGATCAGCATTATTACACAAGTGTGAATTGAAATGGATCTTTTTACTAGAATCATTGAAACCAAAGGGCCTCAATGTTGAGTTCAATGTTATGAGACTCATTACCTAATATGTCGCGTTCCCGTTTTTTTCCCCTCCCTGTCCTTGCGGTGTCTTTCTCGGTGAATGTATATTTATACACACATGCGATACATGATTTGTATATTTGTAGATTGTTTTTAATTTTTCCTTTTTTCTCTTTCCAGAGGATTATAGAATTTCAGGACCACTCACCATGACTGGAGCGCTGTCTTCATATATGATGTATGATATCTTACACAAGTCTGTCTGTTAACATTAACCCCTTCCCTCTTTGGCCACTTTTGACCTTCCTGACAGAGCCTCATTTTTCAAATCTGACATGTTTCACGTTATGTGGTAATAACTTCGGAATGCTTTCACCTATCCAAGCGATTCTGAGACTGTTTTCTCGTGACACATTGGAATTTAAGTTACTGGCAAAATTGGCTCGATATGTTCAGTATTTAATTGTGAAAAACACCAAAATTTTGCGAAAAATTGCAAAGATTAGCATTTTTCTCAATTTAAATGTATCTGCTTGTAAGACAGGCAGTTATAACACACAAATTGTTCCTAATTAACATCCCCCATATGTATACTTTATATTGGCATTATTTTTGTACATCCTTTTATTTTTCTAGGACGTTACGAGGCTTTGAACTTTAGCAGCAATTTCTCACATTTTCAAGAAAATTTCAAAAGGCTATTTTTACAGGGGCCAGTTCAGTTGTGAAGTGGGTTTGAGGGCCTTATATATTAGAATCCCCCAATAAATCTCCCCAAAAAAACTGCACCCCTCAAAGTATTCAAAACAGCATTCAGAAAGTTTCTTAGGGGTATAGTTGGCATTTTGACCCCACATATTTTGCTATATTTATTGGAATGAGCCAGTGAAAATTAAAATCTACTTTTTTTCTGAAAAAACATAGAAATTTGTAATATTTACAAGAAATAAAGAAGAAAATGCACCCCAACATTTGTAAAGCAATTTCTCCCGATTTTGAAAATACCCCATATGTGGTAATAAACTGCTGTTTGGACCCACAGCAGTGCTCAGAAGGGAAGGAGCGCCATTTGGATTTTGGAGCGCAGATTTTGCTGGATTGGTTTTAGTGCCATGTCGCGATTGCAACGCCCTGGAGGGAACAAAACAGTGGAAACACCCCAAATGTGACCCCATTTGGGAAACTACACCCCTCAAGGAATTTTTCTAGAGGTATAGTAAGCATTTATACCACACAGGTTTTTGCTGAATTTAGTAGAATTAGGCCGTGAAAATG
This sequence comes from Rhinoderma darwinii, assembly GCF_050947455.1. NCBI lineage: Eukaryota > Metazoa > Chordata > Amphibia > Anura > Rhinodermatidae > Rhinoderma > Rhinoderma darwinii. The sequence goes on from NC_134689.1 coordinate 408,761,767, forward strand.
AATAGAAACATTTTTGTCCTCTAAAATGTTGAATTTTTTCATTTTCACAAGAGTTAAAGGAGAAAAAGTCACCCTAAATTTGTAACGCAATCTTTCCCGAATATGACAATACCCCACCTGTGGGAATAATTGTTTTTTTTAATAGAAATTAATTAACCTTTGCAGGACCGATCCTTTTTTTTTGCTTTTCCATTTTAGTTTTTCACTCCACGCCTTCCAAACGCCATAACTTTTATATTTTTCCATCAATTGAGCGGTGTGAGGGCTTAGTTTTGGCAGGACGAGCTGTAGTTTTTATTGGTACCATTTTTTGGTACATACAACTTTTTTATCACTTTTTATTACATTTTATTTAAAGCTTTGGTGACCAAAAAACAGTGATTTTTGGCGGTTTAAATTCCTTATTTCTTACGGCTTTCATAATGCGCTATAAATGACCATTATATTTTATTCTGCGGGTCGGCATGATTACGGCGATACCATATGTATATAGTTTTTTTATGTTTTGCAGCGTTTGCACAATAAAATCACTTCGTTATAAAATAATTTATTTTCTGTGTCACCATATTCTGAGAGCCGTAACTTTTTTATTTTTCAGTCAAAAAAGCGGTGTAAGGGCTTGTTTTTTGCGGGACGGGTTATAGTTTTTATTGGTACTATTTTGGGGTACATGCGACTTTTTGATCACTTTTTATTTTATATTTTGATAGGGGTGGTGACCAAAATATTGTTATTCTGGCATTGTTTTTAGTTTGTTTTTTTTCCGGCGTTCACCGTGCGGTAAAAATAACATTGTAGTTTTATAGATTGGGTCGTTACGAACGCGGTGATACCAAATATGTGTACTGTTTTTTTAACGTTTTCATTTTTTTCCTATAATAAGAGACTTATTATAGGAAAAAAAAATCTTTTATTTTTACACTTTTGTAAAACATATTTATTAACTTTTTTAAACTTTTTTCTTTACTTTTTACGCTTTCTTTTTTTACCTGCAGGTCTGATCGCTGCTAGAATACATTACAATATCTAGTAGTGTAACGTATTCCAACTGTCAGTGTGACGTCACTCTGACAGTTAGTCTACAAGGACCAGCCAGAGGCTGGTCCTCATAGGCTTCCATACATTCCCCGGGTGCCATCACAAGCATCAGCAGCCCCCACAATTGTATGGGGGCTGCTGATGTGCTACAAACCCCCTACATGCGGAGATCGCAATCGAGCTCCACATTTAACAGGTTAATTGCCGAAATCAGCGGCAATGCGCCGCTGATCGGCAACAGTGGAGACGTCCCGGTTCCCGACACACACTGTCACAGACACTGTCACCGACAGTGTGCATCGCGAATGATGTCCTGTAACTCTGACAGGAAGTCTATCAGGAGGCTGGTCCTTATAGGCTTCCGTACATGGCAGACACGGAGGCCATTACTTGGCCTCCGGTCACCATGCTAGCCATCTGCAAACCTCACGATTTCATTGTGAGGTCTGCCGATGTGCTAGAAACGCAACTTAATACGTATTGCCCAGATTCTGCAGTTTTGAGAAATATCCCACATGTGGCCCTCGGGCGGTAATGGACTGAAACACCGGCCTCCGAAGCAAAGGCGCACCTAGTGGATTATGAGTCCTCTTTTTATTGCGCACCATGTCCGGTTTGAAGAGGTCTTGTGGTGCCAAAACATTGGAAACCCCCAAAAGTGACCCTATTTTGGAAATTAGGCCCCCTGAGGAATTCATTGTAGTTTTCTTGGGGTGCATGCGGCTTTTTGATCAGTTTTTATTCTATTTTTAGGTGGCGCGGTGACTCTAAAAAAAAAATTCTACTATTGTTTTTTTATTCTATTTTTTTTACAGCGTTCACCGTGCGCTATAAATGACACATTCACTTTATTCTGCGTGGCGATACGATTACGGCGATACCAGATGTTTATAGGTTTTTTTTATGTCTTATGGCGTTTGCACAATAAAATACTTTTTGTAAAAAATCATTTACTTTTTGTGTTACCTTATTCTAAGAGCCAGAACGTTTTTATTTTTCAATCAAGAAAGCCGTGCGAGGACTTATTTTTTGCGTAACGAACTGTAGTTTCGATCAGGACCATTTTTAGGTACATGCAACTTTTTGATCTCTTTTTATTCCATTTTTGGGAGTTGAAGTGACCAAACAATTGTGATTGTGGTACGGTTTATTATTATTTTATTTTACGGCGTTCACCGCACGGGATAAATAATGAAATAATTTTGTATTTCAGGTCGTTACGGACGTGTCGATACCAATTATGTATAGTTTATTTGTTTGTTTATAGATTTTTATGAATAATAAAGGACTGATAAGGGAAAAAGGGGGATTTTTACTTTTTTACTTTTAAAACTTTTATTTTCTTATTTTTACACATCTTTTTTTAACTTTTTTTTTACTTTATTACTTTGTCCCACTAGGGGACATGAGGGCAGGAGGCCCTGATCGCCAGTGGCGGATTAAGTAGACCATAGGCCCTGTGCTGTTACCTATATTTGGGCCCCCCTTCTCCACCGCCGCCCTGTAACTATTGTTAACACTTCCTTTTTGTCCAGACATTAACAAATGGGTGTTACTACTCCCCTTGTCAAAAGGCTGTGTCCCCACATACTGACAGTCTCCAACCATCGCTGACAGTATCGCGCCGTGTAGGGACACATTCTCCTGTCAAGGGGAATAGTAACACTTATTTGTCTATCAGTCCTGGACTGCACAAAGACTTTGTGAAATACAAGGATTTCCTATAATAAACATGTCAGTAGAGATGACAGATTGTCTATAAATCTAGTGACTCACAGGTGACGAGGTAGTTTTTTTCCTCTTCTCCATCCAGTCCAGACTTCATGACGACTTTTCCCGGCCATGACCCATTTCTGCAGAATTTGACACTCAGATAGCTTTGGCTCCTCACTTTTCCAACATTTCCACACCTATAAACAAAGATAATATTATCATGGTGCCACACACTGTGCCCCTAAATATAATAGCACCAAACACTGCGCCCCTGAATAAAATAGTACAAACACTGTGCCCCTAAATATTATAGCACCATAGACTGCGCCCCTGAATATAATTGTGTCAAACACTGTAGATAGCACCACACACAGCCCCCTGTAAATAGCGCTACACAGTCCTCCCCCTCTGTAAATAGCGTCACATAGCCCTCCCCCTCTTGTATATAGTGCTACACAGCAATCCCCCTTAGATATAGTGATACACAGCGCTCCCTTCTATATAGTGCTATACAACAATCCCCCCTTGTATATTGTTCTACACAGCGACTCCCCCCTTGGACCTGCAGCTCTTGTAATTGCTCAGTATAATGTCCCCCGTAGCTGCCCCCACAGTATATTGCCACCCATAGTTGCGACACAGTATAATGCCTCCATAGCTGTGACACAGTATAATGCCTCCATAGCTGCGACACAGTATAATGTCCCCATAGCTGCTACACAGTATAATGCTCTCATAGCTGTGACACAGTATAATGCCCTCATAGCTGTGACACAGTATAATGCCCCCATAGCTGCGACACAGTATAATGCCTCCATAGCTGTGACACAGTATAATGCCCCCATAGCTGCGACACAGTATAATGCCTCCATAGCTGTGACACAGTATAATGCCCCCATAGCTGTGACACAGTATAATGCCCCATAGCTGCTACACAGTATAATTTCCCCATAGCTGCTACACAGTATAATGCCTCCATAGCTGCGACACAGTATAATGTCCCCATAGCTGCTACACAGTATATGTCCCCATAGCTGCTACACAGTATAATGCCTCCATAGCTGCGACACAGTATAATGCCCCATAGCTGCAACACAGTATAATGTCCCCATAGCTGCTACACAGTATAATACCCCCATAGCTGCTACACAGTATAATGTCCCCATAGCTGCTACACAGTATAATGTCCCCATACCTGCGACACAGTATAATGCCCTTCATAGCTGCGACACAGTATAATGCCTCCATAGCTGCGACACAGTATAATATCCCCATAGCTGCGACACAGTATAATGCCCCATAGCCGACACAGTATAATGCCCCATAGCCGACACAGCATAATGCCCCATAGCCGACACAGCATAATGCCCCATAGCCGACACAGTATAATGCCCCATAGCCGACACAGTGTAATGCCCCATAGCCGACACAGTATAATGCCCCATAGCTGACACAGTATAATGCCCCATAGCCGACACAGTATAATGCCCCATAGCTGACACAGTATAATGCCCCATAGCCGACACAGTATAATGCCCCATAGCCGACACAGTATAATGCCCCCATAGCCGACACAGTATAATGCCCCATAGCCGACACAGTATAATGCCCCATAGCCGACACAGTATAATGCCCCATAGCCGACACAGTATAATGCCCCATAGCCGACACAGTATAATGACCCATAGCCGACACAGTATAATGCCCCATAGCCGACACAGTATAATGCCCCATAGCCGACACAGTATAATGCCCCATAGCCGACACAGTATAATGCCCCATAGCTGACACAGTATAACGCACTATAGCCGACACAGTATAATGCCCCATAGCCGACACAGTATAATGCCCCATATGTACGTACCTAATAAAAAAGAAAACATAATTACTTACCTATCCCGGTTCCCACGACGGTGGGGGATGCTTCTCCTCCTCTGCACTGTGCTGTGAGTGACTCCGTGCAGACAGGCGCGATGACGTCACTACATCGCGCCTGCCTGCACCGAGCCGCTCACGGCAGAGTGAATGCTGGGGCGAGGCTCCAGCATTCAACCCAACTGAATCTGCGTCATGCGGACGTAGATTCAGTCGGAAGCGGGCAGCGCGGTAGCGCTGCATAGTTTTTTACGTTTGTGTGCGGTTCGGGCCGCGATGGGCCCCCTGGCAGCGTCGGGCCCCGATGGGCCCCCTGGCAGCCTCAGGCCCCGGGCGACCACACGAATCGCCCATATTATAATCCGCCATTGCTGATCGCTATTCTAGTGCAGTGTATTAGATCTGTCAGCTACTCACTGACAGCAAGCATAGTGGGTCCTGACTTTGTCAGGACCCACTAGGCTTCCGTCTATGGCATAGCCGGACGCCATTGTTAAGTGTCCGGTTGCCATAGTCACCATCGCCGGACAATATCGTGTAGCAGGCCGGCGATTTTAGCTTAACCCCTAAAAAGCTGCGGTCGGTATTGAACGCGGCTTTTAAGGGGTTAATCAGCGGGGACACATCAATCGGTCCCCGCTATAGGAGCTGCGGCAACTGTTGTACAAGACAGCAGCTGTCACAGCTCCTGCATGTGTCGGGAAGACGGCCGAAAAGGCCGTTGATCCCGCGACGTAATATTCCGTCGCTGAGCGCGAACGGGGTGGTCAGCGCGACGGAATTTTACGTCGCTGAGCGTTAAGGGGTTAAAACATGAGATTCTTATAAACATTTTTATCACATTGTATAAGTCCAGTAGCCACTTCTCGGAGGCCTCTTTTAATTGAGTCCCTACTCTATTAGGTGCAGCACTGCATGGCGGTCGCAGTCTAGAAGGAGATTACATTAGGGTTTCCACATTTTTGCCCTCAGTTTGTCCACATGGAAAGGTGACATTTTTTATCTATTCACATGGTTGTGGTGTTGTGTGGTGGGCTATGTTGCTGTGGTATTGTGCATGTGGGGGAATGTGTCATAGAGCCAAGATGGCCTCGCCTTTCAGCAGGGGTAATGTTGAGCTCTTGGGTTGCCCCCCCTGCAGGTGCCTTGTTGCGGCGAAGGCGGCTGCCGTGCAGTGCTGCACCTAATAGAGTAGGGACTCAATTAAAATAGGTCGCCGTGAAGTGTTAAGTGGACTAATACATTCTGATAATTTTTCTAAGAACCTCCTTTTCATGTTTGTGCAGCAATAGATGAAGGTATAAAAGTGGATGTGCGCTCCATGTCTTGTTCTCCCATGTTGGTAGATAAGTCATGTAATGTGTTTATAAAGATCCATCAGTAATCCGCTTCATGTAGACGACCTTTCTTATTTTTACTTGGTATATTACTCTTACTATTACTTTATAAGAAATGACTCGATACTTTACAGCTTTATGATATTTTATTGAGCTGATAATAAGAAAATAATGTTCGACCTTTCTGTGGACACCGGTGGAAGTGTCCTCCATGATTTTATAGGATGAGGTGGACTTTTCATATGGTCAGTGGTAGGCTTGGTGTTCACTGAGGTGAAGAGTTTTAATGGATGACCCTTCCAAGAAGAGATGGACCTGGCTGTGTGCCATCAAGAGGTCACGACCCTCCGGCTGTGTGCCATCAGGAGGTCGTCACCATCAGGCATTGTGCCATATCCAGATGTAAACTTCAGACTGGAGGCCATCACCTCAGTTCTTCACCACTGACAGCAGATGGTAGAGAATAGACAAACCCAGCAGTGTGGTCATAAGGTGGCAAGAAGGTGGGATGCTGATGATTTCAGGAGGCGTTACTCAACCTGTAATCTGGATGAAATAGTGATGGTTCAGGAACAGGTGAGCACTTGTGATGACTGAGGCATTTTTGCTCACCTCAGTCTTCTTCGCCTCTTAAGCATCCCCAGAAAGATCTTCTTCTCGCTCTTGTGCGTCTGGGTTCGGATGTACTGGGTTCTGGTGTTCTGGGTTCCGGTGTTCTGGGTTGTTGACGTTGATAGACCAGAATCCTCTCCTCATGACTATTAGAAGAAGGAGCTTTGCGTCCTATGTTGTCAGGAGGTATTGACCGGGCCCAGACGATGTTACTGAATGCCACATTATACTTGCGTTTTGGTGACTCTTTCACATCGTGTAGAGCAGAAGCAATAGGTTCACTTGGAACATTCTGTAATACAGATTTATGATGTATTTCTGATGTTCTTGGTTCTGGTGTTCTGGGCTCTGGTGTTCTGGATGGTTGACGTTGATAAACCAGAATCCTCTCCTTATGACTATTAGTAGAAGGAGCTTTGAGTCCTGTGTTGTCAGAAGGTATTGACCGGGCCCAGACGATGTTACTGAATGCCACATTATACTTGGGTTTTGGTGTCTTTTTCACATCCTGTGGAGCAGAAGCCGTGGATGGTCCAGGACGTTCCTTGTTAGACAGGACTGGTGTTCTCCTGGATTCTTGTACCCGAAATTCAGGGGTATAAATCGGCTCCTTACAAGCTTCTTGGTCTTTCAGAACATTTTCTTTTTCAGGAATATGACTTTGTTTGGTTGCGTCCTTGGCTTCAGCTGTGCTTGTCAGAGGTGATTCTGTGTTTGGTTCTTCATCAGAATCAGAGGGCTCTTCCTCCTCCTCCTCCCTCTCACTCAGGACAGGCACTATAGCCAAGGACAGTATAAGGACGAGTGGTGACATCATGATGACACAGGCCACGCCATTGATGAGCCGAGCATGAAGTTTGATCTCACATTCAGAGGGGTCTTTTTTGGGAACCACAGGTGGTGGGTTGTCCTGCAATAGAAAGAGGAATAATAAAATCTTGTAGATATTAGGTTACCGCGCCATTTGTGTTCTTGCTGCGCCATTTTATCATCTCCTTTTCTTGTGTTGAATCTGCAAATTTTTACTTACCCCAAAAACCATTGCATTTATCCAGTTGTAGAACCTCTGTAATATAATCGGCTTCTCACGGGGGGCAATAGATTCATTTGGAACATTCTGTAAAACAGATTTATGATATATTCATGACATGTCACATGACTGTCACCATCACTATCTTAACCCCTTAAAAACACAGCCTATTTCGGACCAAAGGAGGCAGCGATATTTTTGTTTTGTTTTTCCTTCTTCGTATTCTGAAAGTCATAATCTTTATTTGGTTTTCAGTCTATGGAGTCATATGAGGGCTTATTTTTTTTTTAGATAAAGACGTACATTTTAATGGCAACATTTTGGGGTACATATAATGTATTGTATTCGTTTTATTAACTTTCTTTTGGAGGGAGAGAGGAAAAAATCTGCAATTCTACCATTGTTTTTTGGATTTTGTTTTTACAGAGTTCAACGTGCGCTATAATTGACATAATACATTTATTCTAAGCGATACCAAATGTATATTTTTTTTCATGATTTTCCACTTTTGCTCAATAAAAATCCTTTTTTTTTAGAAAATATTTTATTGTGTTGCTGCATTTAAAGACCCCGATCATTTTTTATTTTTAGTCAAAGGAGCTCTATGTTGTCTTATGTTTTGCAGGACGAGTTGTAGTTTTTATTGGTACCATTTTGGGGTACATACTATATTCTTTTCACTTGGATTTCAGTTTCATTCAGAGGCGGGATGATCAAAAAACAACAATTTTGCTGTTGATTTTTAGTATATTATGAAGGCAGTGATACCAAATATGTATAGGTTTTTTTTTCATTTTTTGCAGTTTTTCTAAAATAAATGGCTTTGTACAGGGAAAAAACAGCGACTTTCAGGTATTTTTAAATATTTTTACAAAATGTTTTTAACTTTTATTGTTCGCCCCACATGGGACTTGAACATCTGACTTTCTGATTACTTATATAATACATTATGTAACACTTCTGTATTGCAATGCATTATATGTGTCAGTTTAAAACTGGCAGGCAGCTTATTAGGCTTCCATTTATGCCACACCTGCCATAGATACCCATCGGCACACCACGATCCGTTTTCATGGAGTCCGGTGGAGTGACAGAGGGAGGCCACTAAGGGGTTAAAAGTCCAGGATCAGAGTTTTCTCCATTCCCGGCGATTAGAGTCTCTGCTATCACAGCGTTGTAATACTACAGCAGCTCGCGTTAACTTACCGCAAGCCATGACGTATTATTACAGAGGAGGGTGGAAGGGGTTAAAATCGGGATGGTCACCATAGTAACACAGCAGAAATGCCCGTTCTACCCACAACTTATAAAGGAACTTTAACCTATAGAGTCCCTGAATAATAAGCCCCAACAATAGAGAAGCTACTTACCCCAATGCACCACTCTCGTGTCCTTGTATGTCCAGGAGGAACGTACGGGTCCCCAACTGGGTCAGATAGAAATCCCTACAACACAAGTGATAGATGTAATGTAGACTCTATTCTATCCCGTGCAGGTAATGGGATTATTACATCTATATTCCTGTACAGATGATTATTAGGATCTCCTCATCTACTTTATGTCTATTGTTTCTATGAAGAGCCGACATTTCCTGATAATAAATATTATACTGGTGATACAACCAGATACAAGCAAGTAACTCACCCCAAAGAGCTGGAATACGATCCGTATATGTGGAACCACGTCCTCAGACTGGAAATCCTGAAAGACAAGAAGTGGCTGTAATACCCCGGATAAGAAGAGTAAAGTGGGGGTTTGGTTGGACACCCCCTTTTTTCAGATTGTGGGTCCCACAGAGACAGGATAATGACGGGAGCCCCCACTACTAGTGACCTAAATAATGAACTGCCCCCGAAATCACCGGACGTCCACTGTTCTCAATGCCGGCCTGTTGTCCTCCAGAGCTGAGAGACATATTACATGAGACTCTCAGCAGCAGCTAGTAGAGGGGGGTCCTGAGTGGGGGTGACCCCTCTATCAGCAAAATGGAGTAAAGGACACCAGACAACCCCTCTAATAGGACGTTTTGTCAGAAATCAGTAGAAAGTTGTTGCGTTACCTCAAAGTTCCATGTTTTCTGGGGTTCGGAGGGACCATCATAGAATGGAAGATATTTAATCCAGAAGAAAAGGTCCTGTAAGAGACAATATGATCATTATAGTCCTATATCGCCTCCATAGAAGAGCGCAGTATATTTATATATATGGTGAGGAATGTTCTAGAGGCCCAGAATGTAGCCAATCACAGTGCAGAAGCCAGTGACATCACAAAAGTCTATTCCCATCCCCCCCAAGTTCTACAAGGAACGTCCGCGTCCCCGTCATCCATGAAAATAATATTCCATATATAATATAAGAAGAAGTTGTGGATTTACCTCCAGCGTCCATGGAATCAGGTTGGTGGTTGGACTTTCATATGATGGAAGGTGATGAGTCCAGTATGAAAAGTCCTGCGAGAGACAAAATGATCATTATAGTCACCTCCGTCCCATACAGAGCAGCGTATATGTATATATGTGCCCCCTATAGATATATATACTGCACAGACCCCACACTTATATCCGCTCTGACCATTCACATCCTCTGTATATTCTCCTGTCATATCTCCCCCTTTATAGCAGATAATTTCTCTCCCCCCCAATCATCTGACCCTGCCGCAGCCGATTCCAAGTGACAGCCATATTGAATAAGGGAAACATACTCACCGGCAGCGTACCGCAATGTACGGGGTAGATCAAGTACAAAGACAGAAAAAATAGGATAATCCTCATTTTCTCCAATACTTCAAAGGGTCTCTCAGCACCAAGATGCCAATGAGATAGAAGCTGCAGGTGGGTGGAGCCACCTTATATACCCCCAGCTGTGACATCACAATGTCTTCTGTGACATCACAATTCTCTTTGTGACATCACAATTCTCTTTGTTACATCATCACCGACCACACAATACCACATGACATCATCACACACCACTAGACATCATGTGACTCTGAGACTCTGGGCCTCATGTATCATAACAGTCTAATAGAAAAAATGTCCTTGTTGTCCATAGCAACCAATCACAGAGCAGCTTTCATTGTAGCACAACAGTTAGGAGATAAGAGCTGCTCTGTGATTGGTTGCTATGGGTAACTAGGACAGTTTTCCTCTTATACAGTGTGGATACATGAGGCCGCCATCTTTGAATGATCTTCCTGAACCATTAAAAATGATCATCTTCAGTATGGAGGTACACTATGGAGGGGTCACATAGAAACATCAACATGGCCCTTCTCCTTGTGTGGACCCTAAAAAACCAACAACTCATCTACTCTCCAATATATGTCTATATATCATCCTACTACATCTCATTATCCCTACACAACCTTACATTCATCTAGAGACCACGATACCTAAAAAGTGTGGCCCCCCTGTGGAGCTGCAGATGTGGGGACGGAGGCAGGAGAGGGGCCCAGCGTCTAGATACCCCTCCCCCAGACACTGATTTTGGACTCAGGAATTGTCCCTTGGGTAATGGCGGCTCCGCTCTGGGCCTTACTGCACTAACATGGCCCAATACTGAGTTACAGACTATGGACTTGTCACTATAAGAGGGGGTCACATTTACCCCATTTACTTATTGTTGGGCTTTAAAGGAACAGTAGCATGGACCCATAATTAAGTCCAGGACATTATCATTATCGTTACCCCCTCCCCCATCACCTCACCCTGTCGCAGCTGATTCTAGGCACCCGCCATATGTAATAATAGAGATGTACTCACCGGCAGCGTACCGCAATGTACGGGGTAGATCAAGTTCAAAAACAGGAGTAATAGGATAATCCTCATTGTCTCCAAAACGTCAAGGGGTCTCTCAGCACCAAGATGCCAATGAGATACAAGCTGCAGGTGCACGGAACCCCCTTATATACCCCCCATTGTGACATCACAATAGCCTCTGTGACATCATCACCCACCACACGACACCACGTAACATCATCACCCACCACAAAATACCACATGACATCTTCACCCACCACAAAATAGCACGTGACATCATCACCCACCACACTACCCTCTGTGACATCATCACCCACCACACTACCCTCTGTGACATCATCACCCACCACACAATACCACATACGACTAAATTGATGAAAGCAAGAAAAGATAGCACGATCAAAATAGCGCACACCCAATACAAATAGTTTGAAAAAAGAAAAAACTTTTATTGATCCAAAACATATATATATGACACACAAATAAAAACATTTAAAAACATGTATGAACAGAAGCCCATGTGTAGATAAACAGGGCAAAACTACAGTCACTATACTTGTCTCAATAGGACAATAATATACCAATAGATGGATAGTACTGGGTAAATATAAAGCCTCTACTCAACAACATACAATAATCACAAGAACCAGAAACCTGGGATTACCTGGTGCTCAGCATGCCAAGAATTGCTTTATAATGCAGCTTCCTCAGGGGAAATAGAATGCCACACACAATACCACATGACATCATCAGCCACCACACTACCCTCTGTGACATCACGCACCACATGACATCATCACTCAGCACAAGACATCATGTGACCAGCACAATTTCCAGATTTAGTTATTTCTATAGTAAAATCTTGAGTTTCTTGTACTGTCCCTGGACATTGGGGAGTGCTGGTGACGTGTGTGACAGCGCCATAGTGAGACTTCTCTTCTCCTGTATACCAGGATATATGATAAGGCCTCATGCACACGCTGCGGAAGATACGCACTAAAACCGCAGCAATACTCAGGAAACTTGAGGTAAAAACTGCACCTAATCATGCGTTTTTCTATACGTTTCTTTACGTTTTGATGAGATTTTCGGCGCGTTTTCATGCTGCGGGTTTTGGTGTGATTTTCCACAGCACTAGGCAGATATAATTTGCAAGGGGAAACACAAAATAAATTGACATGCTGCGGATTCTAAAAATCACATTGCTGGTCAATTTCCGTCCCGAAAAATACTGCAGCGAGTACATGAGATTTCCTGGAATCTCATTGACTATGCTGGTACTGTATTACGCCATCCGCGCGGCATAGCCACACGTATACGCATCTTGTGCATTCAGCCTTATGTTGCTGTTACAGGGTGTATACATGTAGTATATGTCTCTGGACGCCATGTTGGTTGGGGGGTGCCAGTCTCTGGCTATCAGAAGTTTAGGAGTGTGGCTGGCGCCATATTCCGGGTGAGGGGCAGAATGTAGCGGGTGCTGCTCTCATGGAGGGGAGGGATTTCAGTTACTATGGTAACTTCAGTAATAAATATGGAGGAGCAGCGCTGACTTTTCAGGACTAATAAATAATCTTATTAATTGTGTAACGTTCCTGCACCGCCACTCGCCGTTCTCTATATGTGGACGTTACGTTATCAGGTGTAAACAGAGAAGAGGAATGACGCCATAATGCCGTTTTTCTATGTCATGTGACCAGTCCTTATAATATAATATATCTGTACAGTATATGCAGGACGTACAGACATCATAGTGCCCCATAGCAAAACGTAATATGTGCCCCACCCCCACTGAGAGCTCCGACAAATGTGCTAATAGTTTATTACGTTAATGTTCATAATATTATTTTCTATCAGATCTTTATAGCTGGAGCTCTGTTGTTACTGATGCAGCGTGTGAGGAGATAAGATATTTTATAATAAACAATTCGCTCCTCACGACTCGTATCTGACTCGTATGTCAGAAAAGTAGAATAGGTCTGAACACCAAATATGTCACTGTATTTACAGCGGACAACTGACATATATACATTAATAAATCTCCCCCGTACATCTCCAAACATGATAAATCACTGGCTGCCTGCACCACCACTAGGGGGAGCTGCTTCATATGGATTTATACAGGTAACGCTGAACTCAATGGATGCTGTAAACATCTCTATGTAGTGAGCTCCCCCTAGTGGTGGCTGCAGCAAATACAATGGGAGCTGCAGGAAATACTATGGCTCTATGTCAGGAAGCAGGAGGATCAGTGCCGGCCCCCCCTCACCTCGGGCCCCATAGCAGTGACGTGGTCTGCCTCTATGGTGTGTACAGCACTGAGTATATGTAGCTCTTATGTATATGTACAGTATATAGTAGTAATAGTTACATATCCTATATATATGGGTTTGCATCAATAAAATCCCAATTCCAATACAGGTGATTTTTAGGCCATCCAACATACAGGACCCAGAAGGAGTACTAGGAGGGCATTTCGAAGGAGGAATAGAACAAAGATAAACGCGCCAACAGAGGACTTTACGACCACAAGGAATGAGGAACACACCCAACAAGGAGAAATATCCTCAGAAACAGTGGTAAATATATCATCCACTGTTTTGACACCCATTATACAATCATTGGTCTTGTCCAAAGAACTGTCTTTCTGCCCAAGCCAAACGATGGATTGGTTTGGAGTTGGATTTGTACAATTTTATTCGGAGTTTAAAGTTAAAAGTGTGGTTTAACATACGTGGGGTAGATACTGATTACAGCAATGTTGACAGTGGATTCTGTCTGAACAGTCTTGGACTACATGACAAAAGTAAATTCCAACTGTCAGGGTTAAACTTCCTTTTCCCTGTTATTTCACACCGAATAGGCACCTCTGTAAATTGGAAACTGAGGGCATGCATGGAAGAATTATACCAAGCAGACAAATGTTGGTACACATCCTCCCTCAGCGAAGTAGGAAGCAAGAACTAAACTTTTATTGAACAAAGAGTTACAAAAAATCTTCTCTGTAGGAAGGTGGGGCGTGCTTAAGCCCCATTGGCTCTATTCAGCTGTAAGTTCATCTGTACACTCCTCTTGCATTCCAGGGTTGGTGTCTTCCATAGGCGTGTTCCTTATACAGGCTCCATTGTTCCATAGGTTCGATTTCTTTGTGTAATATACTGATATATATATGTAAGGATAATATTTTTGCAAACAATATACATGGTAATGATCCCTGACAGTCCCCCCTAAAAATATTATTACTCTATCCCTGAGCCTTGCCTAGCAACCTACTACTGACCACTCGAACAAGGTGGGTAGGGGTTTTGGATTTCTTCACCAGCTTGAGACGAGCTACTCCTTATGAGTAATCCCCCTTTGTACCTGGACTTCCAAGGTTTCGGAGTGGTCCTAATTGTCCCTATTCTCCTCAGGATACAGAATGCTTGTCTTGGTATAATCTACAAACTTCTGCTGGTTGTAATATATATAAGTCTACATTTTTATTAATGGTAATAATTGTTGCATTGTCACTTACTGTCCTAATGGGACTTTTACCCCTGCAGACACAACAGGTCATGGGCAGCATCTTCCCCAAACCTAAAGACACCCAGATAACATAACCTCCGGGCTCTCATTGCTGCCATGTACTTCTTACATATGAGTAACAACAACCAGTGACCTTCACCTCACACCTCCACATCAGGACTTGTTTTGGTCCTTCTCATCTGTCAGACACCGTCTCTTTTAGTATACGTCACCGGGCTGTACATAGCACCTCATGTTGTGAGCCTGGGGTGAGTTCCCACGTAGACGGAGCGGTGGAGTTTTATTGTGACTACCACAAACCCTCCGCATCTGTCCTCTTCCTCTGGCAAGTTACTTGTCCGCACGGCTGCTTAGAATTGTGACACTGCCGTCAGTTCATGATAAACACATTGCACTTCCTCTCCTTCCTTCGCTTCTCCGCCCTTCTCTGGCAAGAAGGGGAACCCCTCTTCGCATTCTTCCCTTGCCCCTGTGCCCCATCATCTCTGCCCTCACCCTCACCCACGGAGGCCTCCCTCGTTTCATCCTCCGCAGGTTTGGAACAAGCATTGACGACAGAACGAAGACACCGACTGAACGGGTGATCTAAGTCACCACACAGGTTGCAGCGAATTAGGTCACACGATGCAGCTAGATGATCAATCCCCCGACAATGAGCACACTTCTGCACCTTGCAGCTCCCACTCAAATGTGAGGGGTCACCACACTGGTGACACAGCTTCGGCTGCCCCTGGTAGAAGACAAGGATTCGATCTGTACCCAGGAAAGCAGACGATAGTATGTGGGACATGTCTGTCCCAGATGACATAATTTTACCATCAACGTCCAGGCCTCTGACCAGATGCCAAATTCGTCTAAGTTCTACCGTGGCATCTCTACTACTTCTCCGTACCTTCCCAACCAGGTCAAGATATCAATACAAGAGAGTGACTCTCTTGGGACCACTTTGGCGAGAAATTGCTTGTGCAAAAAAGTCTCGCCAGCCGGGCTCGTCTTCCACCAGCTCGTAATTCCCCCAGAAGACCTCAAGGTCCCCTGGGTGAACAAAGCTGATGTCGAACTCGACCGAGCCATGAGGATGTATCAAGGCAAAGATGTCACTCGCCTTAAAGCCCATCCCCAGCAGCAGCTCCACTACCCTCTTTCTGGGAGGGCACGCATCATTGTCACGCCACCGGAGACGGACCACATTCTTCCTGGCTACAGCCTGCCCGGCTGTTGGGAGCGACCACTGATATCCTCATTGCTCTCGGAAGGCATTTAGACCATATCTGTCTATCCAGAAATACAAGTCCTTCTGCATTCCCCCTACGGTTAGTTTGCTTTCTCTCTTTAAAAGCGTCCAAGAGACGTTGTTGTAAGTTACCGTCCCAGGACCTTGAGGATGAAGATGGGTTGGCCCGCTGTCCCCCCACTGCGACACCAGCATAAGACCTGCCAGATGTCACAGCAAAATGAGCGCCAGGCCCATTGCCCGTGGTTGATACCTTATCCCCTCCAGCCACCACCTCACCACCAACAGACACAGCACTCAACACCCCATTACCAGCAGACACTCCAGCAACTTTATTTACAGACACCTGCATACCCCCAGCAGTTTACAAATCCATAGTCCGCAACTTTTTTATTTAACACATCAGTTCCCCCTGCAGTCATCCTCCCGGCCAGACCTGGTTCTATATTATGTATTTTCACTTTAGATTTTGTGTGGGTAGATATTGCTTCAGTCTCCGCATCATCAGGCACCTTTGCAAAGACACCACCAGGTGTTATAAGTGGTGTCCCCGCAGTGCCCTCCGCCTCATTAACCTCAATCTGTTATATGCACTGAACATTTTTGGGAGAGGGGCCAAAGTCGTCCCCGATGCCAGCAGCTCCCTTCTCGCCTACACCGCTTTGCAGCGATGCGGACGAAGGAGCCACTGACGTCACTGGAGCCGCATCCAGCAGCGGACAACTCCCCTCTCCCACAGAGGAGTGGCCAACAGAGCCGGAGCCTCCTCTGTGACTGCCCTTGTCCGGAACGTCTGCTGGCTTTACTGCGTCACCGACAGACTTCCGGCTTTCAGACACCACATCCGGTTTCTGGTTTACCCATTCTCCTGACCCCTGACTAGCATCAGAGACTACTTTCCCGGGTTCACCAACTACGGGATACGGGGACACACCCCCTGGCATCACCAGGCGAGCATAACCGCCCTCTTTGCAGGGGTTGGCGTCCGGCGCCATTTTGACCACCACGTGTTTTACTGCTGGACCCGTAACACTCTCCCCGCATTCCCGCCCCAGCCTCACTGCAGAGGCTGTAGCTGGGGGGGTCTTGCTGGACCTGTGCCCCAATCCCGACTTTCATATGGCTCAGAGCACAGGAAAGACCTTTTGTATGATCCCTTTGCAGATTTTTTTTCCTTTTCCTTTTTTTTCCTCTTATATATTTTTTTCTTTTTCTTTTCCTCCTCTACGGGTAACTCCGCACCAAAACAGAATCCGTGGAAGGATATTGGCGACTACACATTACGGATCTGAGTGAGTAATCCTGGAGGCTGCACACTGTCAGTTTCAAAGCTCTCCTGATTTCTCTCAGCTGTCTGTCCACCCTCCTTCTCCTCCCTGCTCCTCGCTGCTTCAGAATCTGTGTCTTCTCTGGGTTTTACTGTGTTATACTCCATTTTCTCCACCACATTTTTCTTTGGTGTTATTGGGGCTCAGCTGTCTTCCTCCATGCTTTCTGTTTTTACAGGTGATGCCATCTTGGCAAACCTTTCTTTGTTTTTTAATTTTTCACTAAACACCCCTCCGCCTGCCACAATCTTTTCTCGTCTCTCTTCTACTTCTTTTATTTCTTCTAATAAAGACTTCACGTGTAAACGGTATTGGGACCTCTTACCTCCTGAGGCTTTTGCAGCCCTGCCTCTGGCGACCGCCAAGTCCACTTAGAGCCGTTGCAGCGACTTCCCGAGGTCCCGGTACTCCTCCAACCGCATGGCCAGACGGGAGCTGAATTTCTCCTCTGTCTCTCTGGTCCTCAGCTGTCCCCATTCCTCCATTCGACTGTTATCCAAATATCTGGACCTTGCCGCGGCCAGTCCTTCTCCAGGCTACATCGCCTCTATCACCCTGCCGGACCGCATCTCCATACCCTTATCCAGGGTTCCAACCTCAGGGGGTGGGAGCCAGTGCAGCTTTGCCACGAGATGATCTCCTCACCCCCGTGGCCGTTTGCATATTCCCAGCCGGCTCGGATGACCCTCTACCTCCCGCCGACATACTCTGGGAGGAAGAGGTCTGAGGCCTTCGGGGTACTTTCCGAGCACAGGCAGATGTTATGAGGCCTTGGCAGATAGGATAAGAAAAGTCCCCCCCGATCTAAGGCCTGCACGGATGTCTCAGCAGCTCTCTCCACACGTCCTGCTCCAACCACTCCAGTGCTGCACTGACTATTCTGCTAGTGGAGTCACTCTGTACATACATTACATTACTTATCCTGTAGTGATACTGAGTTACATCCTGTATTATACTCCAGAGCTGCACTCACTATTCTGCTAGTGGAATCACTGTGTACATACATGACATTACTTATCCTGTGCTGATCCTTATTTACAGTGGAGTCACTCCTTACACTAATTTACTTATTACTTAACCCCTTAAGGACGCAACCTAGTTTTGGCCTTAAGGGTATGTTCACACGTAGTCAACAAAAACGTCTGAAAATCCAGAGCTGTTTTCAAGGGAAAACAGACCCTGCTTTTCAGACGTTTTTTTACCAACTCGCATTTTTCGCGGCGTTTTCACGCCGTTTTCGCGGCGTTTTTTACGTCCGTTTTTGGAGCTGTTTTCATTGGAGTCTATGAGAAACCAGCTCCAAAAACGTCCAAAGAAGTGTCCTGCACTTCTTTTTACGAGGCGTAATTTTACGCGTCGTAATTGCCGTACGACGCGTAAAATTACGCGTCGTGTGGACAATACAGCGTTCTACCCATAGAAAGTAATAGGTAGATGTTTGACGACGTATTTGAGACGTATTTCCAGATGTAAAACGAGGCAAAATACGCCTCGTATACGTCTGAAATTTGGCCGTGTGAACATACCCTAAGGCTCAGAGCCCACTTTTAAAATCGGACATATTTCACTTTATGTGGTAATAACGTCGGAATGCTTAAACCTATCCAAGCGATTCTGAGACAGTTTTCTCGTGAGACATTGGGCTTCATGTTAGTGGTAAAATTTGGTCGATATATTTAGTATTTATTTGTGAAAAATTGCAAAATGTAGAGAAAATTTTGAAAAAAATTTCTGAATTTAAATGCATCTGCTTGTAAAACAGATGTTTATACCCCCAAATAATAGTTACTAGTTCACATTTCCCATATGTCTACTTTAGATTGGCATCATTGGCATCATTTTTTTAAAATTTTTTTTTTTCTTGGACGTTACAAGGCTTAGAACATAAACAGCAATTTCTCATATTTTTAAGAACATTTCAAAATCCTTTTATTTAAGGTACCTGTTCAGTTCTGAAGTGGCTTTGATGGGCCTATGTATTAGAAACCCCCATAAAACACCCCATTTTAAAAACTAGACCCCTCAAAGTATTCAAAACAGCATTTAGAAAGTTTTTTAACCCTTTAGGAATTTCACAGGAATTAAAGCAAAGTGGAAGTGAAATGTGCAAATTTCATTTTTCTTGCTGAATTTCAATTTTATTCCATTTTTTTTTCTGTAACACAGGAGGTTTTACCAGATAAACACTACTAAATATGTATTGTCCAGATTCTGCCGTTATTAGAAATGTCCCACATGTGGCCCTACTGCGCTCGTGGACCAAAACACAAGCCCCAGAAGCAAAGAAGCACCTAGTACATTTTGGGGCCTCTTTTTTATTAGAATATATTTTAGGCAGCATGCCGAGTTTGAAGAGGTGTTGAGGTGCCAAAACAGTAGGAATCGCCCAAAAGTGAAGCATTTTGGAAACTACACCCCTCAAGAAATTCATGTATGGTTGTTGTTCCCATTTTGACCACACCACACAGAAGTGACCCCCATCTTGGAAACTAAACCCCTCAAGTAATTGATTTATGGTTGTTGTGACCAATTTGACTGCTCAGTTTTGGCCTACTGGAGCTTTTCTGGTGCTAAGTCATGTGTGCAGAAGCCCTTGAGGTACCAGTACAGTTGAAACCCCCGAGATGTGACCCCATTTTAAAAACGACACCCCTTAAGACATTCATCTAGAGGTGTAGTGAGCATTTTGACCCCACAGGTATTGTGTAAAAGGTAATGCGCAGCAGATGGTGCAGTGTGAGATTTGCAATTTTCTATATACAGTATCTATGCCATTTCAGTGTCCAATATATTGTGCCCAGCATGCGCCACCGGAGATATACACCCTATAAACTGTAATGTGGGTTCCCCCAGGTACAGCAATACCTTACATGTGGCTGTTATCAGCTGCCTGGGCACACAGCAGGGCTCAGAAGGGAAAGATGAGGGGGATAAGCTGTGTGGAGTGCGTCAGGGTAGATGAAAAATCTAAGGGATGTATGGTAAATTTTAAAACACTTTCATACAGAGCCCTGGTTTTTCGGGACACGTGTCACATTGAGATATTGTGTCCTCCCTTATCCCCCTCTTATAGCAGACTTTGCACCTCTTTTGACCATTTTCCTTTCTTGCCAGTTTGGGGAACTTCTTGGAAGTGCTGCCCTGGTACGATGCGTGTGGCCTCGCTTCCAGAAGTACTGGGTGCCCCCCCTTCTCGGTCCCTAAAGATTAGGTTCTTGATAATGATGTGCATGGCCAGCTTCTTATACCACACCGCATGGCGCTGTAGGGCTTCAGGACTTGATCTGACTATTGTAGTCCAGGATGCAGTCTGGTTTGGGGGTGTCTGTACTGGTACCTCGTACTGGTACATGTGTGCTGGTGTGGGCATGTATTGTTGTCAATACAAGGACATCTCTCTTGTCCTTGTACTTGACACACAATATGTTGCTGCTGGATTGTGCCCTTCTCTCACCCCTTCTTCTTTTGCCCAAGCAGTGTCTTAGGGAGGCCTCTCAGATTTCTTCTAGCCGTGCCGCATGCCGCAGGACTTCTGGAGGCACATGAAGAGCGGGACGCTGGTATAAGAATTATCCAGGTAGAGGTGGTAACCCGGGTCCAGAAGTGGGTGCACCAAATCCCACACAATTCTTGCATTAAAGGAACAGTGTCATCGCAAATAATTTTTTTATATGTTAAAGATGTTAGTGCTTTAATAAAAACGTTTATATTCATTTGTGTGTTTGTGTTTTACTTTTCTTATTTTTACACTTTTTCTTCCCTATGGGGGCTGCCATTTTTTGTTCCATTTCTGTGTGTGTCGATTAACGACACACACAGACATGGAATACGGCAGCCACAGTCCCATAGGGACTGCGAACGGCTCCCGTCCCATTGACTGCCGTGTACGGCGTCTGTGTGGGAACTGCGCATGCGCCGCTCCCACACAGTCCTATTCGAAATTGGCGCCGTCCGGCACCATTTTCCTGTGGACCGGAAGTCGCGGCCGGACAGTAATATTACTACTTCCGGTCGCGGCTTCCGGACTTGTGCACATGGAACAGCGGCAGCAAACGGAGCGGACGGGCCGGAGGGAGCCGCGGCGGCAGGAGCAGGTAAGAGATTTCAATGTATGTTAGTGTTTGTGTGTGTTTACTACTGTATGTAAACCTACTACACTGTGGGTTACCTCAAAAAATGGCGACACACAGTGTAGGAGGTTAAACCTTTCAAACCCCTCGTTTATCCCGGCACTAGCCAGGATAAAGGAGGGGTGGATGCTGAGAGCTCACTAGAGCGAGGGCTTTTAACCCAATGTTGCAATGCTGCAATTTGGGAACAGCCCCATCTAGTGGCCAAAAATGGGTAGTATTATAAATTAGAAATAATTTATAATATTTCCTGGCTCGTGCCAAAAAAAAAAAATAAATTTGAACAATGTTTAATCACCCACACACTAAATGTTTAAATTTAAAAAAAAAAAACATGTTTTTCTGGCAACACATTCCCTCTAACTCCCAGTAAGGGGGGGGGGGGGTATTCTGTGGGCTGAATACTGGTGTCCTTCCCTTCATATATCCTTAATTTGTAGGTATACCCTGATGCACTCTCACACAGCTTATATATCTTCACGCCATACCTTGCCCTCTTACTCGGCAGGTACTGGCGGAATTGAAGCCTCCCTTTAAAATCTACCAAGGACTCATCAATAGAAATACACTTCTCGGGGGTGTATGCTTGTGCAAACCGGGCACTGAAATGGTCTAATAGGGGTCTCCGTTTATACAAACGGTCAAAATTGGGCCATCTCGGGGTGGGCACTGCTCATTATCAGTATAATATAAGAAGCCAAGTATTGCCTAATTTATTTTTTTTAGGTTCCAGTTCAGTTCTGAAGTTGCTTTGAGGGGCCTCTATATTAGACACCCCCATCAAACACCCCATTTTAGAAACTAGACCCACTCAATGTATTCACAACAGCATTTAGAAAGTTTATGAACCCTTTAGGTGTTTTTTTAGAGCAAAGTAGAGGTGAAATTTACATATTTATTTATTTTTGTCAGAAAATCCTTTTTATACCATTTTTTTCTATAACACAAAAGATTTTATCAGAGAAACGCAACTTAATACTTATTGCCCAGATTCTGCCTTTTTGATAAATATCCCACATGTGGCCCTAGTGCGGTAATGGACTGAAGCCCCGGCCTCCGAAGCAAAGGAGCTCCTAGTGGATTTTGAGGCCTCTTTTTTATTAGTCGCCATGTCCGGTTTGAAGAGGACTTGTGGTGCCAAAAAAGTGAAAAACCCTCAAAAGTGACCACATTTTGGAAACTAGACCCCTTGAGGAATCCATTGTAGTTTTCTTGGGGTGCATGTGGCTTTTTGATCAGTTTTTATTCTATTTTTAGGTGGCGTGGTGACTAAAAAACAGCAATTCTACTATTGTTTTTTATTCTAGTTTTTTTACAGCGTTCACCGTGCGCTATAAATGACATATTCACTTTATTCTGCGGGGCGATACGATTACGGCGATACCAGATGTTTATAGTGTTTTTATGTCTTATGGCGTTTGCACAATAAAATACTTTTTGTAAAATCATTCACTTTTTGTGTTACCTTATTCTAAGAGCCAGAACTTTTTTATTTTTCCATCAATAAAGCCGTGCGAGGACTTATTTTTTGCGTAACGAACTGTAGTTTAGATCAATACCATTTTTAGTTACATGCGACTTTTTGATCTCTTTTTATTCCATTTTTTGGGAGGTGAAGTGACCAAACAATTGTGATTGTGGTACGGTTTATTATTATTTTCTTTTATGGCGTTCACCACACGGGATAAATAATGAAATAATTTTGTAGTTCAGGCCGTTACGGACGTGTCGATACCAATTATGTATAGTTTATTTGTTTATTTATATATTTTTATTAATAATAAATGATTGATAAGGGAAAAAGGGGGATTTTTACTTTTATTACTTTTAAAACTTTTATTTTCTTATTTTTACACATCTTTGTTAATTTTTTTTACTTTATTACTTTCTCCCACTAGGGGACTTGAGGGCAGGAGGCCCTGATCGCTATTCTAGTGCAGTGTATTAGATCTGTCAGCTACTCACTGACAGCAAGCATAGTGGGTCCTGACTTTGTCAGGACCCACTAGGCTTCCATCGATGGCATAGCCGGACGCCATTGTTAGGTGTCCGGTTGCCATAGTCACCATCGTGTAGCAGGCCGGCGATTGTAGCTTCATCCCTAAAAAGCTGCGATCGGTATTGAACGCGATTTTTAAGGGGTTAATCAGCGGGGACACAGCGATCGGTCCCCGCTATAGGAGCTGCGGCAACTGCTGTACAAGACATCAGCTGTTACAGCTCCTGCATGTGTCGGGAAGACGGCCGAAATGGGGTTAAAACATGAGGTTCTTATAAACATTTTTATCACATTGTATAAGTCCAGTAGCCACTTCTCGGAGGCCTCTTTTAATTGAGTCCCTACTCTATTAGGTGCAGCACTGCATGGCGGTCGCGGTCTAGAAGGAGATCACATTAGGGTTTCCACATTTTTGCCCTCAGTTTGTCCACATGGCAAGGTGACATTTTTTATCTATTCACATGGTTGTGGTGTTGTGTGGTGGTCTATGTTGCTGTGGTATTGTGCATGTGGGGGAATGTGACATAGAGCCAAGGTGGCCTCGCCTTTCAGCAGGGGTAATGTTGAGCTCTTGGGTTGCCCCCCTGCAGGTGCCTTGTTGCGGCGAAGGCGGCCGCCGTGCAGTGCTGCACCTAATAGAGTAGGGACTCAATTAAAATAGGTCGCCGTGAAGTGTTAAGTGGACTAATACATTCTGATAATTATTTTTCTAAGAACCTTCTGTTCATGTTTGTGCAGCAATAGATGAAGGTATAAAAGTGGATGTGCGCTCCATGTCTTGTTCTCACATGTTGGTAGATAAGTCATGTAATGTGTTTATAAAGATCCATCAGTAATCCGCTTCATGTAGACGACCTTTTTTATTTTTACTTGGTATATTATTCTTACTATTACTTTATAAGAAATGACTCGATACTTTACAGCTTTATGATATTTTATTGAGCTGATAATAAGAAAATAATGTTCGACCTTTCTGTGGACACCAGTGGACGTGTCCTCCATGATTTTATAGGATGAGGTGGACTTTTCATATGGTCAGTGGTATTCTTGGTGTTCACTTAAAGAGTTTTAATGGATGACCCTTCCAAGAAGAGATGGACCTGGCTGTGTGCCATCAAGAGGTCACGACCCTCCGGCTGTGTGCCATCAGGAGGTCGTCACCATCAGGCATTGTGCCATATCCAGATGTAAACTTCAGACTGGAGGCCATCACCTCAGTTCTTCACCACTGACAGCAGATGGTAGAGAATAGACAAACCCAACAGTGTGGTCATAAGGTGGCAAGAAGGTGAGATGCTGATGACTTCAGGAGGCGTTACTCAACCTGTAATCTGGATGAAATAGTGATGGTTCAGGAACAGGTGAGCACTTGTGATGACTGAGGCATTTTTGCTCACCTCAGTCTTCTTCGCCTCTTAAGCATCCCCAGAAAGATCTTCTTCTCGCTCTTGTGCGTCTGGGTTCGGATGTACTGGGTTCTGGTGTTCTGGGTTCCGGTGTTCTGGGTTGTTGACGTTGATAGACCAGAATCCTCTCCTCATGACTATTAGAAGAAGGAGCTTTGCGTCCTATGTTGTCAGGAGGTATTGACCGGGCCCAGACGATGTTACTGAATGCCACATTATACTTGCGTTTTGGTGACTCTTTCACATCGTGTAGAGCAGAAGCAATAGGTTCACTTGGAACATTCTGTAATACAGATTTATTATGTATTTTTGATGTTCTTGGTTCTGGTGTTCTGGGCTCTGGTGTTCTGGATGGTTGACGTTGATAAACCAGAATCCTCTCCTTATGACTATTAGTAGAAGGAGCTTTGCGTCCTGTGTTGTCAGGAGGTATTGACCGGGCCCAGACGATGTTACTGAATGCCACATTATACTTGGGTTTTGGTGTCTTTTTCACATCCTGTGGAGCAGAAGCCGTGGATGGTCCAGGACGTTCCTTGTTAGACAGGACTGGTGTTCTCCTGGATTCTTGTACCCGAAATTCAGGGGTATAAATCGGTTCCTTACAAGCTTCTTGGTCTTTCAGAACATTTTCTTTTTCTTGAATGTGACTTTCTTTGGTTGTGTCCTTGGCTTCAGCTGTGCTTGTCAGAGGTGATTCTGTGTTTGGTTCTTCATCAGAATCAGAGGGCTCCTCCTCCTCCTTCTCCCTCTCACTCAGGACAGGCACTATAGCCAAGGACAGTATAAGGACGAGTGGTGACATCATGATGACACAGGCCACGCCATTGATGAGCCGAGCATGAAGTTTGATCTCACATTCAGAGGGGTCTTTTTTGGGAACCACAGGTGGTGGGTTGTCCTGCAATAGAAAGAGGAATAATAAAATCTTGTAGATATTAGGTTACCGCGCCATTTGTGTTCTTGCTGCGCCATTTTATCATCTCCTTTTCTTGTGTTGAATCTGCACATTTTTACTTACCCCAAAGACCATTGCATTTATACAGTTGTAGAACCTCTGTAATATAATCGGCTTCTCACGGAGGGCAATAGATTCACTTGGAACATTCTGTAAAACAGATTTATGATATATTCATGACATGTCACATGACTGTCGCCATCACTATCTTAACCCCTTAAAAACACTGCCTATTTCGGACCAAAGGAGGCAGCGATATTTTTGTTTTGTTTTTCCTTCTTCATATTCTGAAAGTCATAATTTTTATTTGGTTTTCAGTCTATGGAGTCATATGAGGGCTTATTTTTTTTAGGACAAGACGTACATTTTAATGGCAACATTTTGGGGTACATATAATGTATTGTATTCGTTTTATTAACTTTCTTTTGGTGGGAGAGAGGAAAAAATCAGCAATTCTACCATTGTTTTTTTTTTATTTTGTTTTTACAGAGTTCAACGTGCGCTATAATTGACATAATAAATTTATTCTAAGCGATACCAAATGTATATTTTTTCATGATTTTCCACTTTTGCTCAATAAAAATCCTTTTTTTTTCGAAAATATTTTATTGTGTTGCTGCATTTAAAGACCCCTATCATTTTTTTTATTTTATTTAAAGGAGCTCTATGTTGTCTTATGTTTTGCAGGACGAGTTGTAGTTTTTATTGGTACCATTTTGGGGTACATACTATATTCTTTTCACTTGGATTTCAGATTCATTGAGAGGCGGGATGATCAAAAAACAGCAATTTTGCTATTGATTTTTAGTAAATTTTTTACAGTGTTCACCGTGTGGGATAAATATTGTGTTTATTTTATACTACGGGTTGTTACGAAGGCAGTGATACCAAATATGTATAGTTTTTTTTTACATTTTTTGCAGTTTTTCCAAAATATATGGCTTTGTACAGAAAAAACAGCGACTTTCAGGTATTTTTAAATATCTTTAGAAAATGTTTTTAACTTTTATTGTTCGTCCCACATGGGACTTGAACATCTGACTTTCTGATTACTTATATAATACATTATGTAACACTTCTGTATTGCAATGCATTATATGTGTCAGTGTAAAACTGGCAGGCAGCTTATTAGGCTTCCATTTATGCCACACCTGCCATAGCAACCCATCGGCACACCACGATCCGTTTTCATGGAGCCCCGGTGGAGTGACAGAGGGAGGCCAATAAGGGGTTAAATGTTCAGGATCAGAGTTTTCTCCATTCCCAGCGGTTAGAGTCTCTGCTATCACAGCGTTGTAACACTACAGCAGCTCGCGTTAACTTACCGCAAGCCATGACGTATTATTACAGAGGAGGGTGGAAGGGGTTAAAATCGTGATGGTCACCATAGTAACACAGCAGAAATACCCGTTCTACCCACAACTTATAAAGGAACTTTACCCTATAGGGTCCCTGAATAATAAGCCCCAACAATAGAGAAGCTACTTACCCCAATGCACCACTCTCGTGTCCTTGTATGTCCAGGAGGAACGTACGGGTCCCCAACTGGGTCAGATAGAAATCCCTACAACACAAGTGATAGATGTAATGTAGACTCTATTCTATCCCGTGCAGGTAATGGGATTATTACATCTATATTCCTGTACAGCTGATTATTAGGATCTCCTCATCTACTTTATGTCTATTGTTTCTATGAAGAGCCGACATTTCCTGATAATAAATATTATACTGGTGATACAACCAGATACAAGCAAGTAACTCACCCCAAAGAGCTGGAATACGATCCGTATATGTGGAACCACGTCCTCAGACTGGAAATCCTGAAAGACAAGAAGTGGCTGTAATACCCCGGATAAGAAGAGTAAAGTGGGGGTTTGGTTGGACACCCCCTTTTTTCAGATTGTGGGTCCCACAGAGACAAGATAATGACGGGAGCCCCCACTACTAGTGACCTAAATAATGAACTGCCCCCGAAATCACCGGACGACCACTGTTCTCAATGCCGGCCTGTTGTCCTCCAGAGCTGAGAGATATATTACATGAGACTCTCAGCAGCAGCTAGTAGAGGGGGCCCCTGAGTGGGGGTGACCCCTCTATCAGCGTAATAGAGTAACGGACACCAGACAACCCCTCTAATAGGACGTTTTGTCAGAAATCAGTAGAAAGTTGTTGCGTTACCTCAAAGTTCCATGTTTTCTGGGGTTCGGAGGGACCATCATAGAATGGAAGATATTTAATCCAGAAGAAATGGTCCTGTAAGAGACAATATGATCATTATAGTCCTATATCTCCTCCATAGAAGAGCGCAGTATATTTATATATATGGTGAGGAATGTTCTAGAGGCCCAGAATGTAGCCAATCACAATGCAGAAGCCAGTGACATCACACAACGTCTATTCCCACCCCCCCCCCAAGTTCTACAAGGAACGTCCGCGTCCCCGTCATCCATGAAAAGAATAATCCACATATAATATCAGAAGAAGTTGTGGATTTACCTCCAGCGTCCATGGAATCAGGTTGTTGGTTGGACTTTCATATGATGGAAGGTGATGAGTCCAGTATGAAAAGTCCTGCAAGAGACAAAATCATCATTATAGTCACCTCCATCCCATACAGAGCAGTGTATATGTATATATGTGCCACCTATAGATATATATACTGCACAGACCCCACACTTATATCCGCTCTGACCATTCACATCCTCTGTATATTCTCCTGTCATATCTCCCCCTTTATAGCAGATAATTTCTCCCCCCCCCCCAATCACCTGACACTGCCGCAGCCGATTCCAAGTTACCTCCATATTGAATAAGGGAAACATACTCACCGGCAGCGTACCGCAATGTACGAGGTAGATCAAGTTCAAAGACAGAAAAAATAGGATAATCCTCATTTTCTCCAATACTTCAAAGGGTCTCTCAGCACCAAGATGCCAATGAGATAGAAGCTGCAGGTGGGCGGAGCCACCTTATATACCCCCAGCTGTGACATCACAATGTCTTCTGTGACATCACAATTCTCTTTGTGACATCATCACCGACCACACCATACCACATGACATCATCACACACCACTAGACATCATGTGACTCTGAGACTATGGGCCTCATGTATCATAACCGTCTAATAGAAAAAATGTCCTTGTTGTCCATAGCAAACAATCACAGAGCAGCTTTCATTGTAGCACAACAGTTAGGAGATGAGAGCTGCACTGTGATTGGTTGCTATGGGTAACTAGGACAGTTTTCCTCTTATACAGTGTGGATACATGAGGCCGCCATCTTTGAATGATCTTCCTGAACCATTAAAAATGAGAATTATCGTCTTCAGTATGGAGGTACACTATGGAGGGGTCACATAGAAACATCAACATGGCCCTTCTCCTTGTGTGGACCCTAAAAAACCAACAACTCATCTACTCTCCAATATATGTATATATATCATCCTACTAAATCTCATTATCCCCTACACATCCTTACATTCATCCAGAGACCTCGATACCTAACAAGTGTGGCCCCCCCTGTGGAGCTGCAGATGTGGGGACGGAGGCAGGAGAGGGGCCCAGCGTCTAGATACCCCTCCCCCAGACACTGACTTTGGACTCAGGAATTGTCCCTTGGGTAATGGCTCCGCTCTGGACCTTACTGCCCTAACATGGCCCAATACTGAGTTACAGACTATGGACTTGTCACTATAAGAGGGGGTCACATTTACCCCATTTACTTATTGTTGGGCTTTAAAGGGACAGTAGCATGGACCCATAATTAAGTCCAGGACATTATCATTATCGTTACCCCCTCCCCCATCACCTCACCCTGTCGCAGCTGATTCTAGGCACCCGCCATATGTAATAATACAGATGTACTCACCGGCAGCGTACCGCAATGTACGGGGTAGATCAAGTTCAAAAACAGGAGTAATAGGATAATCCTCATTGTCTCCAAAACGTCAAGGGGTCTCTCAGCACCAAGATGCCAAAGAGATACAAGCTGCAGCTGCACGGAACCCCCTTATATACCCCCCATTGTGACATCACAATACCCTCTGTGACATCATCACCCACCACACGACACCACGTAACATCATCACCCACCACAAAATACCACGTGACATCTTCACCCACCACAAAATAGCACGTGACATCATCACCCACCACACTACCCTCTGTGACATCATCACCCACCACACTACCCTCTGTGACATCATCACCCACCACACAATACCACATACGACTAAATTGATGAAAGCAAGAAAAGATAGCACGATCAAAATAGCGCACACCCAATACAAATAGTTTGAAAAAAGAAAAAACTTTTATTGATCCAAAACATATATATATGACACACAAATAAAAACATTTAAAAACATGTATGAACAGAAGCCCATGTGTAGATAAACAGGGCAAAACTACAGTCACTATACTTGTCTCAATAGGACAATAATATACCAATAGATGGATAGTACTGGGTAAATATAAAGCCTCTACTCAACAACATACAATAATCACAAGAACCAGAAACCTGGGATTACCTGGTGCTCAGCATGCCAAGAATTGCAGCTACACAAGGGATAAAGCTGGAGAATGAATTACAAGCAGGCACCAGAAAACAGATAGAAAACAGAAAGAGTAGACGCCAAATATTTGAAGCACGCCGAATATCAGGTACGCATAACCCATGATCAGGGGACTGTAGAGTGCGTACACTCCTACCGGGGGGAAGTGGCTTCACCTACTCACCTTCCCCATTAATGGCCATACCTTTTCCCAAACCCCCTGTCCCTCTAATAAGACTCAGACTCTTGGTTTGGATAAATTTGGCCACAGCAGCCATTTTATTTACAAACAAACATCAAGAACAACAATTTACAAATAATAATAACAATGGAAGGGGAGTCCTTGGAGCTACAAAAGTCTGTCACGAAACAGCCCACCTGCATAGTATTTTACTCCCAGCCGTCACCCTACTGGCTCAGGGGCACCGTTATACCTGCAGTTGGCTGACCTCAACCGCAACCACTCCCCGGGACACCACCCAGCGGGAGCCCAAAATTGACCACTCCTCGGGACACCACCCAGCAGGAGCCCAAATTGACCAGACTACCAACCATAATAAATTGGGGAGGGACCATACCCCCTATGAATCCCCCCCCCCACAGTAATTTACCACCAACTCCAAGGACCCCCAATCCGCCATACAACTGCTGCGACATTGCAAAACTGTTCCACAGCATCCTCTGGTACCTGCGGAAAAACAAAAACAACGAGCAACAAAGCGAAATACCAAAATAACAACACAGACGAACACAACATTTTGGGAGGGAGGGTGGGACAAGCTTCCCTGTGCTGTTAACTAAAGATGGCGGCGTCCTTCCTCTCTCCTACCCTTAAGTAACCTGACCTCGCCCCACTCACATACGCCCCCTCCTAACCACACCCCTAACTCCTTAACTCCTTCCCTTCCTAACATCCCTGATCATGGTGGCCTCCCCCTATGGCATTCTGCCGGGTCCAGCCTGTACTTGATCAGGGGACTGTAGAGTGCGTACACTCCTACCGGGGGGAAGTGGCTTCACCTACTCACCTTCCCCATTAATGGCCATACCTTTTCCCAAACCCCCTGTCCCTCTAATAAGACTCAGACTCTTGGTTTGGATAAATTTGGCCACAGCAGCCATTTTATTTACAAACAAACATCAAGAACAACAATTTACAAATAATAATAACAATGGAAGGGGAGTCCTTGGAGCTACAAAAGTCTGTCACGAAACAGCCCACCTGCATAGTATTTTACTCCCAGCCGTCACCCTACTGGCTCAGGGGCACCGTTATACCTGCAGTTGGCTGACCTCAACCGCAACCACTCCCCGGGACACCACCCAGCGGGAGCCCAAAATTGACCACTCCTCGGGACACCACCCAGCAGGAGCCCAAATTGACCAGACTACCAACCATAATAAATTGGGGAGGGACCATACCCCCTATGAATCCCCCCCCCACAGTAATTTACCACCAACTCCAAGGACCCCCAATCCGCCACACGAACATACTTAGACACCTTTAAGTATGCGAGCCCCCACCCAACAAGAGGGCCCTTTCGATACCTTCCTGCAGGCGCAGAGTCCACAGGTCAATCCCCACGGCCATCAGGTGCACACCATCACCTAGCCAATAATTACCCTGGCCATCCTCGAAGTCATAATGACGCACGAAGACCCCCCCGTTTCTCACCACGAAACCCGAAACTGCCCGATTAACCTTAACCCTGGCTTTATTTAACCGCGGCACCGATCTTGCATGCCGCCAAACCTTCCGCTGGAAAATCTCTGACCACACCACCTTAATACCCGGGAAAACGGACCATAACCTGAGTAGATCGTATTTTATATCCCTGATCAACCCACGAAAAGGACGACTACCCAAATCGTTACCCCCGACATGTAACACCAAGACATCCGGGGCACTGTCCATCAGCGCAAACCGATGCACGTCCGGCAACACCCGACTCCACAGCATCCCCCTACTCCCCAGCCACCGCACGACTACATCCTCCCGCCGAAAACCCAACTGCCGCCCGTCCGGACGAACATCCGCCCGCTCCGCCCCCCAATGAACGTAGGAATGCCCAACGATCCACACCAATCGGCCCGCGGGTCCTGAAAAATAAAACCACTGATTAACAAAACGAGTAAGGATGCAAGCGAGACATGGAGGAGGAGAGAAAAAGCGACAAGGGGGGCAGGAGGGAGTGTAGAGAAGGAGGGATTACGACGACTATCATATAAACTGAGGGCGCACATACAGCTGGAAACGGCGGGAATCCCATCGACCTATCCGCTTTACCACTTCCTCACCCAATCCCCATGCCACCGTCTCCGTCGCTGCCCCAATCCGAAAAGAATGGGGGGAAAACAAAGCCTCCTCCAATCCCAACAGCCACACACACTCCGATCCGTTACCAACACATCTTCCATTCTCAACCCCCCAGGTCTCCTTGTGCTGGGAGCCACCAGCTCCCCGACCCTCAGGGCCCCAAAAAATGCCCACGAGAATGCCAAACTATACAGGGTCACCTCGTAGCTGGAAAAACAAATGTCACACAACACCCCCCACAACTGTTCCAACAACATAAAAGACACTGGGCGCCGCCGATGCGGCAACTTCCTCCCTCTCCTGTACCCCCTCAGGGCCTGGCCAACCCAAAAACTTTTTGTAACATCCGTGTACACCCGGACCTTACAACCAAAAACCAGGGCTGCCACAAAACGATTTACCTTGGACACTGACCAGCCCCCGATAGCAACTTTCCCCAGAAAAACTAACAACGCCACCACCCGATCATCATCCGTCACTACACCCTCCAGAACTGCCAACCAACTCTCCCCCTCCCGCCATGCCGAATCATAAGCAGCCCAAGTACCCTGAGCAAGCGAAGCCTGAATCAAACTTCCTGCGGCTCGTAACCCAGCCCCCACACCCATTGTGGGCAAGCGATCCCGTCCTCCTCCGCGTCCGGAGCCACCATCCTGAAACGCTCCCACTGCAAGCGAGAAAGAGAATCTGCGATGTCATTTTTGATCCCTGGCACATGAACCGCCACAACCCAAGCGTTCAAAGACAAGCAACGTAAAACCAAGTGCCTCAACAGCCGGACGACCGGGGGGGATGACGCTGACACGTTGTTAATAGCCCCCACCACGCCCAAGTTGTCACAATGGAACCGTACCTTACTGTTCCGAAACCTCTCATTCCAAATTTCCACCGACACTACTATGGGAAACAGCTCTAGGAATGCCAGGTTCTTCACCAAACCCAACTCCGCCCATTCCTCAGGCCACCGCGCCGCGCACCACTGACCCCTGCAGTAAGCCCCAAATCCCACGCCCCCCGCAGCATCTGTAAACAGCTCCCAATCCACGCTGTCAACCACCGGGGCCATGATCAAGGACCTCCCATTATAACGATGTATAAACTCAAACCAAACTGCCAAATCCGCCCTCAGCGCCTGTGTCAGACGAATAAAATGATGAGGGGCTGTCACCCCAGCCGTTGCTCCCGACAGCCGCCTGCTGAAAATCCGGCCCATGGGCATAATCCTGCAAGCAAAGTTAAGCCTACCCAACAATGACTGTAATGCACGTAACGTGATCTTACGCAAATGCCTAGCCCGGTCCACCTCAGCCCGTAACGCTACCAATTTAACTTCCGGGAGCCGACACTCCCTCCTCAAAGAATCAATGGTGATTCCTAAAAAGACCAGACAGGAGCTAGGTCCCTCCGTTTTGTCCTGGCCAAAGGCACACCGACCCTCTTTGCCACCCACTCCATCGTGCCCAACAATGTAGCACAAACTGAAGACCCGCCGGGGCCAACACACAGGAAATCATCCAAGTAATGTATGACCGACGAGACCCCTGCAACATCGCAAACCACCCACTCCAGGAAAGAACTAAAAGCCTCAATAGGCACAGGAAATAGAACACCCCATAGGGAGGCAGCGATCCACAAAATAAGCCCCGTCCCAATAACATCCTAACAGCCGTATGCTCTCAGGATGCACAGGGAGGAGGCGAAAGGCCGTCTCAATATCAGTTTTTGCCATTAATGCACCCACACCGTAGCGGCGCACCCACGCAACCGACGCATCAAACGACGTGTAAGCCACCGAGCAAAGTTCCGGAGAAATCCCATCATTAACCGATCGCCCCCTCGGGTAAGATAAATGATGTATGATCCTAAACTTATTCGGCTCCTTCTTAGGCACCACCCCCAGCGGTGACACCACCAGATCCGGTAAAGGGCAACTCTCAAACGGACCTGCCATGCGCCCCAACTCCACCTCCTTCCGCAACTTATCCCCTACTACCCCTGGACACTGCAACGCTGAACACAAACTACGCAAGGTAAACGGCACCTTGTGAGCAGGGGCAGGGATACGGAAACCAACCCGAAAACCATCCAACACCAAACTTGCCCTGGACCTATCAGGGTACATCCAACACCAAACTTGCCCTGGACCTATCATGGTACCTATTTAGAAAGGGCTCCATGTCTTCCCACCTCACCGTTGTCCGGCCCTTGACTAGCGCCCCCCCACCCCTCGTCCTTTTCCCTTCCGAAAACATTTAACCGCTCCGTGAGAGATCCCCCCGCAGGAGGAGCAGCTATGTTTGAACTTACAACCCGGTCCGAACTTACACTGGCCCTCATTAAACTGCCAGCAGAACCCGGATTTTCCTCCTGCTCCCCCCCCAGAAGGCAATGAGGGGCCGGCCACCCCGGCCCCACCCCCCTTGAAAGGACTGGCCAAAACGCACTGGAGCCATGACCCGCAACCATAACCCTATGTCTTTGTTATCCCACCTAATGTAAGGTCTCATTGCCTTCCGCTGTCGGAACTGCTCATAATAGCCCAGCCACGTCTGCCCGCCGTAAACTCAATGAGCCTCTCCGATAGCATCCATATAACAGAAGAGGCCGGAACAATGTTCCGGCGTCTTCTGTCCAATTACGCTTGCCAAAATCGCAAACGCCTGCAACCAATTAACAAAAGTTTGGGGAATCAACCGATACTGACGTTTTTCCTCCTTCTTCTTGCTTTACAACCACTTCCCTTTATCTAAATTGAACTTCTCCAACGGCAATAATGAAAAAATGTCCACATATTCATCCCTCCATATTTTTTCCCTTCCGGTTTCAGATGCGCCCCCAATGGGCCCTCAAAACAAACATAGACCTCGCCCTTCGCCTTATCATCCAACCGCACCTCATCCACGGCCCCATCCTTTTCTGTCTGCACCGACGCTGCCACACCCGATTCCCTAGCCACCACCCCAGCTCCACATAAAGCGCTATCCACCACAGCAGGCCCCGACGGCCCCACCCAAGCTGCAACCGGTGACGGGGAACCTATCGCCCCCCCTCCGCATCGCGCCCAAAGGTCACGCACACAACACAACAATTCCAGAATCTCACTCCCACTACCCATACTTCCTGTAATCCCCCCGCTACACCCCGGCAATCCCGTAGGCGAAAGTGAACCCCCACCCCCTACCCCCGGGAACCGAAATACAGCAGGCAATGAAAAAGTAGGAGACAGCGACTCACCGGGCTGCGCAGGTGCTGTGTCCCCACCAGCCGGGGCGAAGGATCCATCCAGACGTCCCTCTTGGTCACCGAACTCCCAGTCGTCCACTTCATCCTGCCCAGACGGCCCAGGACAAGCGCCGCACGCATGACATCCCCGACCTTCTGATGGAGCGCTCTGGACCTGCGCCGATGAACTGGGCCTCTCCGCCCGTCTGTTGGGGGCCTCGTCCACCCCACGGCCCACAGGTAGTCACCCTCCTGCCCGCTGTGTCACCACCGACCGTGGCACACGCCTGGAATTGGTTGCATCATCCTGGGTACAGGTGGGCCGCCCGACTGGAGCATCGCCAGCACGGCCCACCGCAAGTCCTGGGTCACGTCGTCTGGAGGCAGAGGGAGGTCCCAGCTGCCCGGGCGCCTGCCCTACCACCTCCGCTGAGCCAGGCCGGCTTCCAGGATTCCTCTCAGACCGGGCAGTCCTGCTCACGGCAGCCGAGCGAGGGGCCCGGCCTGGAGGGTCCCTCGTGGGGCTCCTTACCCTGCGCCTGGCTCGCGGCAACACTTCCGGGCTCAACCTCTCCGGAGGCCTCGTGTGACGTGACGGCACCGCCCGCGCCCCAGATCCAAACACGGAGCTGGGTAAGTAGTGCATCCATTATAAAGTACTGGACAAACTTCCCTGTGCTGCTGCAATCTTCCCTGTGCTGTTAACTAAAGATCACCAGCTTCCCTGTGCTGCTGCAAGCTTCCCTATGCTGTTAACCAAAGATCACAAGCTTCCCTGTGCTGTTAACCAAAGATCACAAGCTTCCCTGTGCTGTTAACTAAAGATCACAAGCTTCCCTGTGCTGCTACAAGCTTCCCTGTGCTGTTAACTAAAGATGGCGGCGTCCTTCCTCTCTCCTACCCTTAAGTAACCTGACCTCGCCCCACTCACATACGCCCCCTCCTAACCACACCCCTAACTCCTTAACTCCTTCCCTTCCTAACATCCCTGATCATGGTGGCCTCCCCCTATGGCATTCTGCCGGGTCCAGCCTGTACTGGAGTGCTGAAGTAAGGGAACTACCGCACGCGTATCGCTGCTTTACATTGCAGCTTCCTCAGGGAAAATAGAATGCCACACACAATACCACATGACATCATCAGCCACCACACTACCCTCTGTGACATCACGCACCACATGTCACCACCATGTGACATCATCACTCAGCACAAGACATCATGTGACCAGCACAATTTCCAGATTTAGTCATTTCTATAGTAAAATCTTGAGTTTCTTGTACTGTCCCTGGACATTGGGGAGTGCTGGTGACGTGTGTGACAGTGCCATAGTGAGACTTCTCTTCTCCTGTATACCAGGATATATGATAAGGCCACATGCACACGCTGCGGAAGATACGCACTAAAACCGCAGCAATACTCAGGAAACGTGAGGTAAATACTGTACCCAATCATGCGTTTTTCTATAAGTTTTTTTACGTTTTGATACGATTTTCGGCGCGTTTTCATGCTGCGGGTTTTGGCGCGATTTTCCACAGCTCTAGGCAGATATAATTTGCAAGGGGAAACACAAAATAAATTGACATGCTGCGGATTCTAAAAAACACATTGCTGGTCAATTTCCATCCCGAAAAATACTGCAGCGAGTACATGAGATTTCCTGGAATCTCATTGACTATGCTGGTACTGTATTACGCCTTCCGCGTGGCATAGCCACACGTATACGCATCTTGTGCATTGAGCCTTACGCTGCCGTTACAGGGTGTATACATGTAGTATATGTCTCTGGTCGCCATGTTGGTTGGGGGGGGGTGCTAGTCTCTGGCTATCAGAAGTTTAGCAGTGTGGCTGGCGCCATATTCCTGCAGTGTCGGGGGAGGGGCAGCATGTAGCGGGTGCTGCTCCCATGGAGGGGAGGGATTTCAGTTACTATGGTAACATCAGTAATAAATATGGAGGAGCAGCGTTGACTTTTCAGGACTAATAAATAATCGTATTAATTGTGTAACGTTCCCGCACCCCCGCTCGCCGTTCCCTATATGTGGACGTTACGTTATCAGGTGTAAATAGAGAAGAGGAATGATGCCATAATGCCGTTTTTCTATGTCATGTGACCAGTCCTTATAATATAATATCTGTACAGTTAATGTTCATTATATTATTTTCTATCCATAGCTGGAGCTCTGTTATTACTGATACAGCGTGTGAGGAGATAAGATATTTTATAATGAACAATTTGCTCCTCACGACTCGTATCTGACTCGTATGTCGGAAAAGTAGAATAGGCCTCAACACCTAATATTTCACTGTATTTACAGCGGACAACTGACATATATACATTACTAAATCTCCCCCGTACATCTCCAAACATGATAAATCACTGGCTGCCTGCATCACCACTAGGGGGAGCTGCTTCATATGGATTTATACAGATAG
The DNA here is from genome assembly GCF_050947455.1 of Rhinoderma darwinii. NCBI lineage: Eukaryota > Metazoa > Chordata > Amphibia > Anura > Rhinodermatidae > Rhinoderma > Rhinoderma darwinii. The sequence goes on from NC_134689.1 coordinate 408,800,238, forward strand.
CGCTGAACTCAATGGAAGCTGTAAACATCTCTATGTAGTCATCTCCTCCTAGTGGTGGCTGCAGGAAATACTTTGGCTCTTTGTCAGGAAGCAGGAGGATCAGTGCCGGCCCCCCCTCACCTCAGGCCCCGTAGCAGTGACGTGGTCTGCCTCTATGGTGTGTACAGCACTGAGTATATGTAGCTATTATGTATATGTACAGTATATAGTAGTAATAGTTACATATCCTATATATATGGGTTTGCATCAACAAAATCCCAATTCCAATACAGGTGATTTTTTAGGCCATCCAACATACAGGACCCAGAAGGAGTACTAGGAGGGCAGGTCGCAGGAGGAATAGAACAAAGAAAATCACACCAACAGAGGACTATCATCCACTGTTTTGACACCCATACAATCATTGGTCTTGTTCAAAGGACTGATTTTCTGTTTGGTTTGGAGTTGGATTTGTGTAATTTCATTAGGAGTTTAAAATTAAAAGTGTGGTTTAACGTACGTGGAGTAGACATACCTCCCAACTTTTGAATTCGGAAAAGAGGGACATTTTAAGCCACGCTTCCTAACCACGCCCAATATCCCGCATAAACACATCAAATCACGGTCAGATCCTTCTTTAAATAACAAGCACACTGTCACGGACACAGGGTATGTGGACTCACTAGGCCGCTCCGCCGTAGCGGGGAGGCAGCTGACCAGGTCACAGTCTATGCGAAAGTCAATGGCAGACAGTAATGCTTGGGTACCTGAAATAGTCCGGACGGCGGCTGTGGCTACAGCACGGACAGAGGCTGGTGCGGCAGGTGGCGCCAGACGTGGCGGGCAGTATGCGATGAAGCAGAAGACACTGGACGTGGCAGACGACACTGGACGTGGCAGAAGACACTGGACGTGGCAGGAAACACTGGACGTGGCAGAAGACACTGGACGTGGCAGAAGACACTGGACATGGCAAACAACACTGGATGTGGCAGAAGACACTGGACGTGGCAGAAGACACGACTCCAACGCTGGTAGGCACAGGAATTGGAACAATACGGAATACAGGAACGGGTAACAGGGCATGGGTAACAGCTGGAACGGGAAACACTAAGGGACCATTTGCGAGATAGACTGGGATAGACTAACAACGCTCAGGCAAGGATTAGAAGGCCTGGGCCTTCTTATAGACCAGGAAATCATGGCAGTTGATGATGATGACTACTTCCTATTTGCGCGCTGGCCCTTTAAGACTGGGCGCGAGCGTGCGCGCGCACCCTACGGGACTCAGCCGAACGGAGCGGAAGTGAGCGCTGGCGTCTCCTAGGAGGGAGACGGGGACCAGCGCTCATGGATCCATGGCAGCGGGCGTCGGGAGGTGAGTAAACCCGACGGCCTGCGGCCATGGACGCTACAGTATCCCCCCTCTTACGCCCCCTCTTCTTGGGGCCAGAGCGAGAGAGGAATTTTTTAATAAGAGCAGGAGCGCTGAGGTTCTCTTCTGGCTCCCAGGACCTCTCCTCAGGACCAAACCCTCTCCAGTCCACCAGATAGAAAGTCCTTCCTCCTACCCTTTTGCAGTCCAGGATCTCTTTTACCTCGAATACATCAGAAGGACCGCTGGGGGCAACTGTGGAACTAGAAGTCTTGCTGTAGCGATTCAGGACCACTGGTTTCAGGAGGGACACATGGAAGGAGTTAGGGATTCTGAGGGTAGGAGGCAGCCGCAGTTTATAGGAGACAGGGTTGATCTTTTGCAGAATATCGAAAGGACCAGGGAACCTGGGGGCGAACTTGTATGAGGGTACCTTCAAGCGAATGTTCCGAGAGGACAGACAGACTTTAGTCCCCGGAAGATACTGAGGCAGCTCTCTTCTCTTAGTATCTGCCTTTCGCTTCATGGGATCTACTGCCCGCAAAATAGAGGACCGGGTCTGTTGCCAGATTTGCAGGAAGTCCCCATATGCAGAGTCAGCAGTAGGTACCTGAGATGAAGTCGACACAGGAAGAGGGACTCTGGGATGTTGACTGTACACGATGTGAAACGGAGTGGAAGTGGTGGACTCACTTGTGTGGTTGTTGGATGAAAACTCGGCCCATGGAAGAAGCTGTACCCAGTTATCGTGCTGTGAAGAGATGAAGTGGCGCAGATAATCTTCCATGATCTGGATAATCCTCTCAACTTGCCCATTGGATTGGGGTGATAGGCAGAGGAAAAGTCCAAACTCACATCTAGGAGTTTACAGAGGGTTCTCCAGAACTTAGAGGTAAACTGAACCCCCCGGTCGGGCACAATGTGAAGAGGCAAGCCATGCAAGCGAAAGATGTGCTGAATGAAGAGACTCGCCAGTCGGGGAGCAGAAGGTAGGCCGGTCAGCGGGATAAAATGTGCCATCTTAGAAAACCGGTCCACCACCACCCAGATGGTGTTGCATCCTGCTGAGGGAGGAAGGTCTGTGAAGGTCTTTAGGTAGTGTGGGCCACCAGAAGTGACGGGCAATAAGGTCTTGGGTTTTACGGACACCAGCATGCCCAGCTAGTTTAGAACTGTGTCCCCAACGGATAATTATTTTTCTGTCAGCCAATCGAACAAAAGTCCTCCCCAGAGGGATATTTCTAAGCTGCAGAGGATTAGCGGTGACAACGCAGGATGGGTCTATGATGGTCTGAAGGGACTCCACCGTGTCTTCCGTCTCAAATGATCTGGACAGGGCATCGGCCCTCACATTCTTGTCAGCGGGACGGTAGTGGAGCAGAAATTGGAAACTGGTGAAGAACAGCGACCACCTGGCTTGACGGGGATTTAGTCTTTGAGCGGACTGAAGGTAGGTGAGGTTCTTGTGGTCGGTGAAGATCAGGATGGGGTGAGCAGCGCCCTCCAGAAGATGTCTCCACTCCTCCAGGGCCAATTTGATAGCCAGGAGTAATTGCGCTCGGCAGAAGAAAACAGTCTTGAGTAGTAGCCACATACCACTGCCTTTCCTTTGGAGCTCCTCTGGAACAGAAGTGCACCTGCACTAACAGAGGAGGCGTCCACTTCTAGTGAGAACTGCCGAAACACGTCAGGGTTATGGAGGATTGAAGCTGAAGTGAAGGCTTTCTTGAGGCTAATGAATGCGGACTCTGCCTCTGGAGTCCACACCTTGGCGTTCACACCCTTATTGGTAAGGGTAGAGATGGGAGCCGTCAGAGAAGAAAAGTTCGGAATAAACTGCCTGTAGAAATTTGCGAATCCAAGGAACCGTTGTATGGCCCTTAGGCCTTGAGGACGTGGCCATTCCAGGACAGACTTTAGTTTCTCAGGGTCCATCTTAAGGCCTTGATCCGAGATGACGTAGCCCAGGAAGGGCAAAGACTTCTTTTCAAAGGTGCACTTTTCCAACTTGGCATACAAGCGATTCTCTCTTAGTCGCAGAAGAACTTGATGAACATGCCTCCGATGGGTCATCAGATCTGGGGAGAAAATTAAAATATCATCGAGATAAACTACAACACACATATAGAGGAGATCTCGGAAGATGTCATTAACAAACTCCTGAAATACTGCGGGAGCGTTACGCAGTCCGAAGGGCATCACTAGGTATTCGTAGTTCCCATTGCGGGTGTTAAATGCCGTCTTCCATTCGTAAATTTTATCTACAACTAAGGGGCACGGCAATGGGGTCCAATATGGCCCCTACGTATGCCAACATTTTTGTGGGCATGATGGAGGAGATGTCGATCTATGTATCCCACCACTTCACATATGTTCTGAGGTGGTGGCGATACATAGACGACATCTTCCTCATCTGGACTGACACGACAGAATCCTTTTTGGAATTCCACAACTTTTTTAATCAAATCGATCCAGACATTCAATTTACTTATACTTATTCGACTGAGATGATCCAATTCTTGGATTTCTCAATAAGCATTAAAAATGATGTCTTATACACTAGTCTATATACTAAGCAAACTGACCGTAACACATCATTGAAATTTGAAAGCTGTCATCCGAAAAAGATGATACGCTCTCTTCTATACAGTCAAATGCTCAGGGCTAGACGTATTGCGGATGATGATTCAGAATTGAATCAGACTCTTGATCAGATGATCCTAAACTTTAAACATAGAGGATATCCAAGACGACTGTTGAATACCTTTAAGGACCAGGTCAAGAAGACTCCTAGAAATAATCTATTGGTTAATCCTAAACAGCGTATATCTCCTTCCCGTGTTCCGTTTGTGTCCACCTATCACGATCTTAGTGGAGAAGTGGCAAAGATTTTTAATAGACATTGGGGCATTATTAAGAACAGTTATAAACACATTGAATCGTTTAATAACGCACCCCTCATGTCATATAGACGTCCACAAAATTTACGTGACAAATTAGTCAATAGTCTGACACATCGAAAAACAGGACAACAGACACTCCTTAGACCGAAAAAAATGGGTAACTTTCTCTGTCTCTATTGCATTACTTGTCGTCTTATGCATAGGGGGAATGTCTTTATTCATCCGCAAACACAAAGAGAGCACAGGATTAAACAATTTCTTACATGCGCTTCGGATTGGGTTATTTACGTTCTCTGGTGCCCGTGTTCACTTCTATATGTCGGTGAAACCTCTTGTGATTTCAAGACACGTCTGAATAATCACAGATATTCCATACGTAAGAAGAAAAGTGATTTACCGGTAGCGAAACATTTCTCGGAACTTGGACACACAGAAAAAGATCTTAGATTTATTATTTTGGACTCATTACCTAATATGTCGCGTTCCCGTTTTTTCCCCTCCCTGTCCTTGCGGTGTCTTTCTCAGTGAATGTATATTTATACACACATGCGATACATGATTTGTATATTTGTACATTGTTTTTAATTTTTCCTTTTTTCTCATTCCAGAGGATTATAGAATTTCAGGACCACTCACCATGACTGGAGCTCTGTCTTCATATATGATGTATGATATCTTACACAAGTCTGTCTGTTAACATTAATATGTACTAGTTTAGTATTATTATTATTTCTTCTTTTTTAATCCTTTGAATTCATGAGAGACATGTGTACCTTTAAATTTAGGGGCTGTTGAATATATATTGACCCCTAAAAATCTTCTTCTTGCTGTCATCACATGAGTAATAGGTTTTCTAGTGGCTGTCCCTGTTCATGAATTTGGAACGGGATTACACACGGACCATTTTTCGATCTAACGATACCCATTTCTATTGGTTCGGTTGGCTCGAGTAGTCATTTGTAAAAGCAGATAATATGTAATACAATTAAAAATTAACGTCAATTTCTGCATTTATTTGTCTGATTACCTTCACAATAAACATATACTTTGATTTCTTTTTGACACTGTCTATTGTACATATGTCTCTCATATCCATGACTGGATTGCTAGCCATTATTTCCCTGGACTATTGTCCTTTTTGATGTCGGCGTACAGACTTATCATAATACATAAATTGCAACCTATGTTGTTGGCCCTCCTTATGCAGTTACACTGTATCTTATTCACAGAGGTTCGTATCCGGACCCCCAGCGCATGCGCAATAAATAAAGCATCGTGTGGTTGCTATGCAACCGGGCGCGTCTGTGATGACGACACGAGCATGCGCAGTTCTGTTTGGAGGACGCCAGACATCCTGACCACACGTGGAAATCAGCACGAACAAGGATTAAACTGTTTACTTCACATATCAAGTCAGCGATTGGTGAGTGGCCTGAAGACCTTGCCCCCTACACATTTGATTGCATTTTTGATTAAGTGATAATCAAGCTATATTATGCGTTTTTAAATGTATGTCTATTTTTACACTGGATTTTATCACTGTGCACTGTTTTCATAATTGCAACATATGATATTTATACAAGTATTTATATCCTGTACCACATATTTTTTTGTCTGTGCACTTTATTAACAACTTTAGGACGCAGCCTGTTTTGGCCTTGTGGCTGTAATGATGGGGTAGGGAGACAGACAGGTGAGCGCTAATCTACCCGCCACTCAGTCCCTGCCTACTTGCAACTACCCGTCATAGGCAACGGGGTACAACTGGGCGACGGTCCCTACGCTCAGTAAGTGCACGACAGACAAACAGACAAGGGTACACAGAAGCTAGGGAAACGGGACAGCCTCCCACGGAGACACCGTGAGCAACGAGAGTAGTGAACGAGCCGAGTCAAACCAGGAGTGCGCGAGGTACAAAACGCTGAGCAGGAGAGTAGTCAGTAAGCCAAGGTCAATAACAAGCAGAGAATCAGTAGTTCAAGCAGCAGAGCCAGGAAACAAGCAGAGAAGAATCACAGGCAAAGGAGGAACAGGAAAGGCAGGTATAAATAGACAGTGGGCGGGAGCTAGCTCCGTCTGGTCAGGCTGTGATAGGCTCTCCCACTCCTAAGCCTGCCATCCTGAGTGGTGGAAGATGGAGTCAGTCTCACAGACATAGAAGCAGGTGCAGACTGATTACCCACGGGCGTCAACACAGAAGCTGTGGCACAGCCGATTTTGTCAGATCTGACATGTGTCACTTTATGTGGTAATAACTTGGGAATGAAACCTATCCAAGTGATTCTGAGTTTGTTTTCTCGTGACATATTGTACTTTATGATAGTGGAAAAATTTGGTCGATAAATTCAATATTTATTCGTGAAAAACATCAAAATTTAGGGAAAATTTGCAAAAATTTGCATTTTTCTAAATTTAAATGTATCTGCTTGTAAAACAGATAGTAATACCACACAAAAGAGTCACTAGTTAACATTTCCCATATGTCTACTTTATGTTTGCATCGTTTTTTGAATGTCCTTTTATTTTTCTAGGACGTTAGAAGGCTTAGAACTTTAGCAGCAATTTCTCACATTTTCAAGAATATTTCAAAAGGCCATTTTTACAGGTACCAGTTTAGTTGTGGGTTTGAGGGCCTTATATATTAGAATCCCCAAATAAATCACCCCATTTAAAAAACTGCACCCCTCAAAGTATTCAAAATAGCATTCAGAAAGTTTCTTAACCCTTTAGGCGTTTCACAGGAAATAAAGCAAAGTAGAGGGGAAATTTACAAATTTCTCTTTTGCCGAAATAAATTTGCAATAAAAAAAATTCTGTACCACAGAAGGTTTTACTAGAGAAACACAACTCAATATTTATTTCCCAGGTCCTGCAGTTTTTAGGAATATCCTACATGTGGCCCTAGTGCCCTAATGGACCGAAACACCGGCCTCAGAAGCAAAAGAGCACCTACAGGATTTTGGGGCCTCCTTATTTTTAGATTATATTTTAGGCACCATGTCAGGTTTGAAGAGGTCTTGATGTGTCAAAACAGTGGAAACCCCCCAAAAGTGACCCCATTTTGGATACAAGACCACTCAGGGAATTTATCTAGGGGTATAGTTAGCATTTTGACCCCACAGGTATTTTGCTATATTTATTGAAATTAGTCTGTGAAAATGAAACTCTACTTTTTTTCTGAAAAAACATAGAAATTTGTAATTTTTAAAAGTAAATGCTCTCCAACATTTGTAAAGCATCTTCTCCCGATTACGGAAATACCCCATATGTGGTAATAAACTGCTGTTTGGACCCACAGCAGTGTTCAGAAGGGAAGGAGCGCCATTTGGATTTTGGAGCGCAGATTTTGCTGCATTGGTTTTTAGTGCCATGTCGCGATTGCAACGTCCTGGAGAGAACAAAATAGTGGAAACACCCCAAAAGTGACCCCATTTGGCAAACTACACCCCTCAAGGAATTTTTCTAGGGGTATAGTAAGCATTTATACCACACAAGTTTTTGCCAAATTTAGTAGAATTAGGCCGTGAAAATTAATATAAACATTTTTGTCCACTAAAATTTTGAATTTTTTCATTTTCACAAGAGTTAAAGGAGAAAAAGTCACCCTAAATTTGTAACGCAATCTTTCCCGAATATGACAATACCCCACATGTGGTAATAATTTATTTTTTTAATAGAAATTAATTAATCTTTGCAGGACTGATGCTTTTTTGCTTTTCCATTTGATTTTCACTCCACGCCTTCCAAACGCCATAACTTTTTTATTTTTCCATCAATTGAGCGGTGTGAGCAGGGCCGCCATCAGGGGGGTATTAGGGGTAGTACTGTAGGGGGCCCGGCCAAACTTAATTGAAAGGGGGGCCCGGCAACTGCCGCGACTTGCTTTTGGTACAAAAAAACAAGCCCCTGCAATGGGGCCTGTTCTTTTCACCAAAACAATGTCGTGAGCTGCTGCGGGCCCCCGAGCTGCGGGCCCCCCTCTCATCACCACCGCCTCCTCGTCCTCCTCCTCGTCCGCCTCCTCGTCCGACTCCGCCTCCTCCTCCTTCTCCAGAGCGTAGCTGCGTAAGGAGAGGGGGAGGAGTCTAGTTCTTGCGCGGCGGCAGTTCTACGATCCGCGCCATTTTCTGGAGCCTGGAGGTGAAGGACGACGTCTGGACCGAAGCCTGAAGAGGACTGGAGTGGGAGCAGCTCTTCTGACATGGTGAGTAAAGTGTGTCAAAGTGCTGTTTAAGTATGGCCCTGTTCACACAGAGTATTTTGCAGGCCGAAAAAATCTGCCTCAATATTCCTTAAAGAATTTTGAGGCAGATTTTGAGGCAGATTTTGACCTGCACACACTATCTTGCTGCGTTTTTTGCTGCGTTTTTTGCCCGCTGCGATTGAGGACAGCAGACAAAAAACGCAGGGAAAAATGCATTTTCTGCCTCCCATTTATTTCGATGGGAGGTCAGAGGCGGAACCGCGGCAAGAAAGGACGTGCTACTTTTTCTTTTTTCTGCGACTAACTCTCATTGATTTCAGATTAAATCAATGGGAGGCGGTTTTGGAAGTTTTTTGGTGCTGATTCTGACGCAGTGTCCGAGTCAATATCAAGGCCCAAAAACTCTGTGAACTGGGCCTTATTGTTAGGGCTTATTCAGACGAACGTGTAATACGTCCGTGCAACGTGTGTGATTTTCACACACCTCGCACGGACCTATATTACTCTATGGGGCCGTGCAGACTGTCAGTGATTTTCACGCGCCTCGCACGGACCTATGTTACTCTATGGGGCCGTGCAGACTGTCAGTGATTTTCACGCGCCTCGCACGGACCTGTGTTACTCTATGGGGCCGTGCAGACTGTCAGTGATTTTCACGCAGCGTGTGTCCGTGTGTCCGCTGCGTAAAACTCACGACATGTCCTATATTTGTGCATTGTTCGCGCATCACGCACCGATTGAAGTCAATGGGTGCGTGAAAATCCCGCCCAGCACTTCCGCAGCCGTATAAACTATGAATGAAAACAGAAAAGCACCACGTGCTACAAACATCCAAACAGAGTGTCATAATGATGGCGGCTGCGCGAAAATCATGCAGCCGCGCATCATACGCTGCTGACACACGGAGCTGTTATGGACTTTTGCATGCGCAGAACGCCACGTTTTTGCGCACGCAAAAGGCACACGCTCGTGTAAATCCGGCCTTAGGGTAGGAACACACTAGGCATGAACGCTGCGGATTTTATGCAACACATTTTATTGTGGAGAATCCGCAGCGTATCACAGTCGCAGCCGAGGGGATGAGATATGAACAAATCTCATCCACACGCTGCAAAAATAATGGACCTGCAGTGTGGCTTTTGGCTTTTTAAGCCGCAGCGTGTCAATGTATTCTGTGGGATCGCCGCTCGTCTGTTGCGGAAATGCTGCGGTTCTGCCGCAAAAATCACAAATGAGAAAAAAAAGGCACTTTTTTAAATTTATAAAAAAGTTTAGACTTGCCCCGGCCGTAGTCCTGGTGACGCGATCCTCTATTCCGGGCTGCGCTAATAATAGAGGATCGCGTCACCAGGACTACGGCCGGGGCAAGTCTAAACTTTTTTATAAATTTAAAAAAGTGCCTTTTTTTTTTCTCATGTGTGATTTTTGCGGCAGAACCGCAGCATTTCCGCAACAGACGAGCGGCGATCCCACAGAATACATTGACACGCTGCGGCTTAAAAAGCCAAAAGCCGCACTGCAGGTCCATTATTTTTGCAGCGTGTGGATGAGATTTGTTCTAATCTCATCCACTCTGCTGCGACTGATACGCTGTGGATTATCCACAATAAAATGTGTTGCATAAAATCCGCAGTGTTCATGCCTAGTGTGTTCCTACCCTAAGGCCGGATTTACACAAGCGTGTGCTTTTTGCGTGCGCAAAAACGTGGCGTTCTGCGCATGTAAAAGTCCATAACAGCTCCGTGTGTCAGCAGCGTATGATGCGCGGCTGCGTGATTTTCGCGCAGCCGCCATCATTATGACACTCTGTTTGTATGTTTGTAGCACGTGGTGCTTTTCTGTTTTCATTCATAGTTTATACGACTGCGGAAGTGCTGGGCGTGATTTTCACCCACCCATTGACTTCAATGGGTGCGTGATGCGCGAACAATGCACAAATATCGGACATGTCGTGAGTTTTACGCAGCGGACACACGGACACACGCTGCGTGAAAATCACTGACAGTCTGAACGGCCCCATAGAGTAACATAGGTCCGTGCGAGGCGCATGAAAATCACGCACGTTGCACGGATGTATTACACGTTCGTCTGAATAAGCCCTAACAATAAGGCCCAGTTCACAGAGTTTTTGGGCCTTGATATTGACTCGGACGCTGCGTCAGAATCAGCACCAAAAAAACTTCCAAAACCGCCTCCCATTGATTTAATCTGAAATCAATGGGAGCCAGTCGCGGAAAAAAGAAAAATCAGCACGTCCTTTCTTGCCGCGGTTCCGCCTCTGACCTCCCATCTAAATCAATGGGAGGCAGAAAATGCATTTTTCGCTGCGTTTTTTGTCTGCTGTCCTCAATCGCCGCGGGCAAAAAACGCGGCAAGATAGTGTGGGCAGGTCAAAATCTGCCTCAAAATTCGGTGCGCAGTTCCAGGCGGGTGCGCATGCGCGGGAGTTTGCGGGTGTGCGCGATCGGTCGCACGGGCGGCAGTGTTTGACGACCCCCATGCTACCCAGGGCCGCCATCAGGGGGGGGTATTATGGGTACTGATGTGAGAGGCCCGGCCAAACCTAATTGAAAGGGGGGCCCGCAGCTCACGACATTCTTTTGGTGAAAAAAACAAGCCCCATTGCAGGGGCCTATTTTTTTTCTACCAAAGGCAAGTCGCGGCAGTTGCCGGGCCCCCCTTTCAATTAGGTTTGGCCGGGCCTCTCACATCAGTACCCATAAAACCCCCCCTGATGGCGGCCCTGGGTACCATGATATAGTGCTGGACGGAGTACCGTTAACAGGCGGTGCCACGGTAGGGGGGCCCAGAAAATTTAGCTGTAGGGGGGCCCTGAAATTCCTGATGGCGGCCCTGGGTGTGAGGGCTTACTTTTGGCAGGATGAGCTGTAGTTTTTATTGGTACCATTTTTTGGTACATGCGACTTTTTGATCACTTTTTATTACATTTTGTTAAAAGCTTTGGTGACCATAAAACAGTGATTTTGGCGTTTTCAATTCTTAATTTCTTACGGCGTTCATAATGCGCTATAAATGACCATTATATTTTATTCTGCGGGTCGGTACGATTATGGCGATTCCAGATGTATATAGTTTTTTTATGATTTGCAGCGTTTGCACAATAAAAGCACTTCTTTATAAAATAATTTATTTTCTGTGTCACCGTATTCTGAGAGCCGTAACTTTTTTATTTTTCAGTCAAAAAAGCGGTGTAAGGGCTTGTTTTTTGCGGGACGGGTTATAGTTTTTATTGATACAATTTTGGGGTACATGCGACTTTTTGATCACTTTTTATTTTATATTTTGATAGGGGTGGTGACCAAAAAATAGTTATTCTGGCATTGTTTTTAGTTTGTTTTTTTTTGCGGCGTTCACCGTGCGGTAAAAATAACATTGTAGTTTTATATATTGGGTCGTTATGAACGCGGTGATACCAAATATGTGTACTGTTTTTAAACGTTTTCATTTTGTTCCTATAATAAGAGACTTATTATAGGAAAAAAAATCTTTTATTTTTACACTTTTGTAAAACATATTTATTAACGTTTTTTTACTTTTTTCTTTACTTTTTACGCTTTCTTTTTTTACCTGCAGGTCTGATCGCTGCTAGAATACATTACACTACCTAGGTAGTGTAACGTATTCCAACTGTCAGTGTGACGTCACAGTCACTCTGACAGTAAGTCTACGAGGACCAGCCAGAGGCTGGTCCTTATAGGCTTCCATACACGGCAGACCCGGAGGCCGTTGTCTGGCCCCCGGGTGCCATCTCAAGCATCAGCAGGCCCCCACAATTGCATGGGGGCTGCTGATGTGCTATATACCCCCTACATGCGGAGATCGCAATCGAGCTCCACATTTAACGGGTTAATTGCCAAAATCAGCGGCAATGAGACGCTGATCGGCAACAGTGGAGTGTCAGCTGTCAGGGACAGCTGACGTCCCGGTTCCCGATGCACACTGTCACAGACACTGTCACCGACAGTGTGCATCGCGAACGGCAGTGACGTCCTGTCACTCTGACAGGAAGTCTATCAGGAGGCTGGTCCTGATAGGCTTCCGTACATGGCAGACACGGAGGCCATTACTTGGCCACCGGTCGCCATGCTAGCGATCTGCAAACCTCACGATTTCATTGTGAGGTCTGCCGATGTGCTAGTAACCTCTAATTTCAATCGATCACCGCAATTAAAGGGTTAATTGCCAAAATCAGCGGAAATAAGCCGCTCATCGGTATACAGCGGAGTGTCAGCTGTCGGGGACAGCTGGCCTCACGGTTCCCTGGCACACTATCGCCGACAGTGTGCACCGGGAACCACGCAGTAACTGTACGTCCCCGTGCGCTAACCCGGACGTACAGTTGGGTTGTGGTGCGCCTAGGGGTTAATGATCCCTCATTATGATAATGAGGCACATGGTTTATATACTGCATGTACTGGTTGTGTCACTATGCTTGAAAAAGGTGCTATAGCAGGACGGAAACGTTGCAGCTGTTGACTGAATAAATCACATTCTATTTAGGAACCATCGGAGTGCTGTGGGATTTCTTTCGCTTATGCCTTACAATCCACGGATCTGGATTACCTGCTTGCACCATCTCCGTGTTGGAATTTGACGCAGAGTGCTGCTTATTTCTATATATATATATATTATACACGCACAGGGCCGATTGTAGCTGTTCTGCTGTCTGAGGCAAAAATGTAAAATGGTGCCCCCCCCATCCGCCAAAAAATCATAAGAAATCCAAGTAGCCAACCTCTATTGGAAGTTTATAGTATTAACGTTTCTTTTTTTGGTAGGTTCCGCTGGACCGTTTGGGCTAATTCGAAGATTTGTTGGACTTGCATAATGGAGTTTTTAGTTCAATAAAATATGTTTTTTTTTACAGATGTAGCCATCTTTAACTTGACTCTGATAACTTGCTGCAGGTTGATATCACACAACAAAAGCCATTGAAAAAATAATTGAAAAAGTCAAGATAAGGGATCTAGCCACTGTTTATGTAATGCGTTAATGCGAGTCAAGATAAAGACGGCTACATCTGTATGTCTCTGTTTTTTAATACTTTATTAGCGCCTTAGTCATGGCATACCTCCCATCTTTCAAGTAACGCAAAGAGGGACAACCAATGCGGCAAGTTTTTTTCCTTTTAAGCCATACCTCTATTCCCGCCCAATCCCCACCCATACACACCCGGTTCAGCCCACACAGTATCATGCTCCCATAGTGCCTCCCACACAGTATAATTTCAAATAGCTGCCCCATACAGTATAATGCCCTCACAGCTGCCCCATACAGTATAAAGCCAACACAGATGTCCCAATACCGTATAATGCCCACTCAGATGCCCCCATGCAGTATAATGCCCACACAAATGCTCCCATGCAGTATAATAGCCGAAAGTTTCCCCATACAGTATAATGCCCACAAAGATGGCCCCATACAGTATAATGCCCTATAGCTGCTCCATACAGTATAATGTCCCCATAGCTGCTCTTATACAGTCTAATGCCCCATAGCTGCCATACACGGTATAATGCCCCCTTGCATTATAATGCCCCAACAGCTTCCCATACAGTATAATGCCCCTCTAGCTTCATCCATACAGTATTATGCCCCCATACAGCATAATGGCCTCATACCGTATCATGCCCCCTTAGCTGCCACCATACACTATAATTGCCCCTCAGCTGCAACCATATGGTATAATGTCACTATAGCTTCCGCCATACAATATAATGCCTTCATAGCTTCCTCCATACAGTATAGTACCCCCATAGCTGCCCCCATACAGTTGAATGCCGCTTTAGTGGCCACCATACAGTATAATGCCCCCTTAGCTGCCCCTATACATTATAATCATTATAATGCCCCTTTAGCTGCCACCATACAGTATAATGCCCCCTTAGCTGCTCCAATACAGTATAATGCTTCATATCTGCCCCATACAGTGTAATTTCACCTCAGCTGCCCCCATACAGTATAATGCCCCCTTAGCTGCCCCTAGTGCCACTGCCCACATATAAAGTGCCAGTGCCCACGTGGATAGTGCCACACCCCCTAAAAGATAGGGTCACCCCCCTGTAGATATATCACTACCCCCTGCTGTAGCCATTGGCCGGGGATTCCGCTATGGACAGTAACATCAGGGATTCCCTCTATGAGCTTAATCCCCGGCCACAGCATCGGCAATGCTCTGGCATGGGATTCCACTGTACCGGGGAGTCCTTTGTACTAATGCTGAAGCAGGATCTGATGGTTCCCTGCTTCATCATTGGGTTCAATAGTATCTGCGTCCTGCGAAAGCAAGATACAGTTGACACCAGGAGTCCAGGACATACCACCGGCTGCCCGGATTGGAGGGCCCCCCCTCGAAATCTGGGACTGTCCCGTTGAATCCGGAATGTTTGGGAGGTATGTAACGGCCATTGTCTGATTGACAGCATTCCATTACTAGGCTGGGGCTTAGTATTAGTCAGTAAAAAGGCACTAACCCCCATTATTACCCCAGTACCCATCGCCACCAGGGGTACCGGAAAGATCCGGGTACGATACAGTACCCGACCATCTGAAGTGATGGCCGGGCAAAGGGGCGGCTGCAGGCTGGTACTGCTAGGCTGGGAAGGGCCAAAAACTGTGACCATCGTTTCAGATGGTCAGGCACTGGAATGCGCCCTGCTGTTCATGATACCCCTTCTAGCGGTGGGTACCGGGGTAATATTGGGAGTGTAACATCCACAGCCTGTCGCACACTCACTTGCCCCCCCGATGGCCACGACCACAAACTTCCATGTCCGTGTCGGCACCTCCCTCCCAGGAGAAGCCAGCGCTCGTATCCGCCCATTTCTGCACTGGTCTCTAAGGTGTGCGCGCGTGCTCGTTCCCGGCCTTAATGGACCATTGAGCACATATGTATTTAATTAATTATCCCCACATCACCCTGGACTATAAGTAGGGCCCTGCCCTTTCACTCCTTGCCTGAGCGTTGTTATGTTTACCCATGTTAGTCTTGCAAATGGTCCCTTAGTCATATCCTGTTCCCAGTGTTCCCGTGCCCTGCTACCTGTATCCTGTATCCTGTGCTGTGTTTGTTCCTGTGCCCTTTCCAGTGTTGGAGTCGTGTTGTACCATCTGCCACACCTGCTGTCATTCACCATGTCTGGTGACGTCTGCCACGCCTGGTATCATCCGCCACGTTTTGCGTTATCTACCGTCAAGTTCCATCTGTGCTAAACCTCTACTACTGACTGGACTGTTACAGGTACTCCCATACTAGGACTTTGCATAGACTGTATATACTATTGTTTGGCCAGCTGCTACTCCGCTACGGCCTAGTGGGTCCACATACCCATCGTGGATCGTGACAGGCTGAGTGCTAGCCTTTTTACTGACTAACGCTAAGTCCTGCCTTAGTAATGGACGTCATCAAACAGACAACTGCCATTGCTAAGGCGGTAATAAAGTATTAGAAAAACACAGAGACATAAGATTTCTTTTATTGAAATAAAAACTCCCTTACACAATCCTCGCTAACCATTTTATTTTATTTAAAAAAATAAATAAAACATAAATCATCGAAGTAGTCCAACGAATCTTCGACGTAGTCAAAACGGTCCAGTGGAACCTGCAAAACAAAAATGAGCAATATGAAAAATAAAAAATAATTATAGTCATCCACAACAGTCTTCTGTCTTCTTTTTTTCTCCCCTCTGCCGCAGTACCCCATTTGTGGTGATAAACTGCCAGTTGGGCCCATGGGAGGGCTCAGAAGGAAAGTAGCGCTATGTGTTTGATCGAGTCCAGATTTTGCTGGATTGTTTTTCGGGTGCCATGTCGCATATGCAGAGCCCCAGAGATATCAAAGCAATGGAAACCCACCAGAAGTGACCCCCATCTTGGAAACTAAACCCCTCAAGGAATTGATTTATGGTTGTTGTGACCATCTTGACTGCTCAGTTTTTTTACAGCACGTATTTGAAATTGGGCTGTGAAATTTAAAAAATGGCATTTTTTCCAATAAGATGTCATTTTTGATCAAAATTTCTTATTTTGACAGGTAACAAAATACCCCATTTTGTTGCCCAATTTGTCCTGAGTGTGGCAATAGCCCATTTGTGGTGATAAACTGCCGTTTGGGCCCATGGGAGGGCTCAGAAGGAAAGGACCACCATTTGGCCTATTGTAGCTTTTCTGGAGCTAAGTCATGTATGCAGAAGCCCCTGAGGTACCAGTACAGTTGAAACCCCCGAGAAGTGACCCCATCTTAAAAACTACACCCCTTAAGACATTCATCTAGAGGAGTAGTGAGCATTTTGACACAACAGGTATTGTTGAAAAAAGGTAATGCGCAGCAGATGGTGCAGTGTGAGATTTGCAATTTTCTATATACAGTATCTATGTCATTTCAGTGTCCAATATATTGTGCCCAGCATGCGCCACCAGAGATATACACCCTATAAACTGTAATGTGGGTTCCCCCAGGTACAGCAATACCTTACATGTGGCTGTTATCAGCTGCCTGGGCACACAGCAGGGCTCAGAAGGGAAAGATGAGAGGGATAAGCTGTGCGGAGTGCGTCAGGGTAGATTAAAAATCTAAGGGATGTATGATAAATTTTAAAACACTTTCATACAGAGCCCTGGTTTTTCGGGGCACGTGTCACATTGAGATATTGTGTCCTCCCTTATCCCTTTCTTATAGCAAACTTTGGACCTCTTTTGACTTTTTCCCTTCTTGCCAGTTTGGGGAACTTCTCCTGGAATGTGCTGCCCTGGTACGATGCGTGTGGCCTCGCTTCCAGAAGTACTGGGTGCCCCCCCCCCCTTCTTGGTCCCTAAAGATTAGGTTCTTGATAATGATGTGCACGGCCAGCTTCTTATACCACACCGCATGGCGCTGTAGGGCTTCAGGACTTGATCTGACAAGTCCTCCCCTCCCATGTACCTATTGTAGTCCAGGATGCAGTCTGGTTTGGGGGTGTCTGTACTGGTACCTCGTACTGGTACATGTGTGCTGGTGTGGGCATTTATTGTTATCAATACTTGACACACAATATGTTGCTGCTGGATTGTGCCCTGCTCTCACCCCTTCCTCTTTGCCCAAGCAGAGTCTTAGGGAGGCCTCTCAGATTTCTTCTAGCCGTGCCGCATGCCTCAGTACTTCTGGATGCGAGGCAGTTGAAGAGCGGGACGCTGGTATAAGAATTATCCAGGTAGAGGTGGTAACCCTGGTCCAGCAGTGGGTGCACCAAATCCCACACAATTTTTGCATTAACTCCCAGTAAAGGGGGGGGGGGGTATTCTGTGGGCTGAGTACTGGTGTCCTTCCCTTCATATATCCTAAATTTGTAGGTATACCCTGATGCACTCTCACACAGCTTATACATCTTCACGCCATACCTTGCCCTCTTACTTGGCAGGTACTGACAGAATTGAGGCCTCCCTTTAAAATCTACCAAACTCATCAATAGAAATACACTTCTCGGGGGTGTATGCTTGGGCAAACCGGGCACTGAAACGGTCTAATAGGGGTCTCCGTTTATACAAACGGTCAAAACTGGGGCCATCTCGGGGTGGGCACTGCTCATTATCAGTATAATAACGAACGGGGTGGTCAGCGCGACGGAATATTACGTCGCTGAGCGTTAAGGGGTTAAAACATGAGGTTCTTATAAACATTTTTATCACATTGTATAAGTCCAGTAGCCACTTCTCGGAGGCCTCTTTTAATTGAGTCCCTACTTTATTAGGTGCAGCACTGCATGGCGGTCGCGGTCTAGAAGGAGATTACATTAGGGTTTCAAGCCTTTTTGCCCTCAGTTTGTCCACATGGAAAGGTGACATTTTTTATCTATTCTCATGGTTGTGGTGTTGTGTGGTGGTCTATGTTGCTGTTGTATTGTGCATGTGGGGGAATGTGGCATAGAGCCAAGATGGCCTCGCCTTTCAGCAGGGGTAATGTTGAGCTTTTGGGTTGCCCCCCCCCTGCAGGTGCCTTGTCGCGGCGAAGGCGGCCGCCATGCATTGCTGCACCTGATAGAGTAGGGACTCAATTAAAATAGGTCGCCGTGAAGTGTTAAGTGGACTAATACATTCTGAAAATTATTTTTCTAAGAACCTCCTGTTCATGTTTGTGCAGCAATAGATGAAGGTATAAAAGTGGATGTGCGCTCCATGTCTTGTTCTCCCATGTTGGTAGATAAGTCATGTAATGTGTTTATAAAGATCCATCAGTAATCCGCTTCATGTAGACGACCTTTCTTATTTTTACTTGGTATATTATTCTTACTATTACTTTATAAGAAATGACTCGATACTTTACAGCTTTATGATATTTTATTGAGCTGATAATAAGAAAATAATGTTCGACCTTTCTGTGGACACCGGTGGAAGTGTCCTCCATGATTTTATAGGATAAAGTGGACTTTTCATATGGTCAGTGGTAGGCTTGGTGTTCACTGAGGTGAAGAGTTTTAATGGATGACCCTTCCAAGAAGAGATGGACCTGGCTGTGTGCCATCAAGAGGTCACGACCCTCCGGCTGTGTGCCATCAGGAGGTCGTCACCATCAGGCATTGTGCCATATCCAGATGTAAACTTCAGACTGGAGGCCATCACCTCAGTTCTTCACCACTGACAGCAGATGGTACAGAATAGACAAACCCAACAGTGTGGTCATAAGGTGGCAAGAAGGTGAGATGCTGATGACTTCAGGAGGCGTTACTCAACCTGTAATCTGGATGAAATAGTGATGGTTCAGGAACAGGTGAGCACTTGTGATGACTGAGGCATTTTTGCTCACCTCAGTCTTCTTCGCCTCTTAAGCATCCCCAGAAAGATCTTCTTCTTACTCTTGTGCGTCTGGGTTCTGATGTACTGGGTTCTGGTGTTCTGGGTTCCAGTGTTCTGGGTTGTTGACGTTGATAGACCAGAATCCTCTCCTCATGACTATTAGAAGAAGGAGCTTTGCGTCCTATGTTGTCAGGAGGTATTGACCGGGCCCAGACGATGTTACTGAATGCCACATTATACTTGCGTTTTGGTGACTCTTTCACATCGTGTAGAGCAGAAGCAATAGGTTCACTTGGAACATTCTGTAATACAGATTTATGATGTATTACTGATGTTCTTGGTTCTGGTGTTCTGGGCTCTGGTGTTCTGGATGGTTGACGTTGATAAACCAGAATCCTCTCCTTATGACTATTAGTAGAAGGAGCTTTGCGTCCTGTGTTGTCAGGAGGTATTGACCGGGCCCAGACGATGTTACTGAATGCCACATTATACTTGCGTTTTGGTGACTCTTTCACATCGTGTAGAGCAGAAGCAATAGGTTCACTTGGAACATTCTGTAATACAGATTTATGATGTATTTCTGATGTTCTTGGTTCTGGTGTTCTGGGCTCTGGTGTTCTGGATGGTTGACGTTGATAAACCAGAATCCTCTCCTTATGACTATTAGTAGAAGGAGCTTTGAGTCCTGTGTTGTCAGAAGGTATTGACCGGGCCCAGACAATGTTACTGAATGCCACATTATACTTGGGTTTTGGTGTCTTTTTCACATCCTGTGGAGCAGAAGCCGTGGATGGTCCAGGACGTTCCTTGTTAGACAGGACTGGTGTTCTCCTGGATTCTTGTACCCGAAATTCAGGGGTATAAATCGGCTCCTTACAAGCTTCTTGGTCTTTCAGAACATTTTCTTTTTCAGGAATGTGACTTTCTTTGGTTGTGTCCTTGGCTTCAGCTGTACTTGTCAGAGGTGATTCTGTGTTTGGTTCTTCATCAGAATCCGAGGGCTCCTCCTCCTCCTTCTCCCTCTCACTCAGGACAGGCACTATAGCCAAGGACAGTATAAGGACGAGTGGTGACATCATGATGACACAGGCCATGCCATTGATAAGCCGAGCATGAAGTTTGATCTCACATTCAGAGGGGTCTTTTTTGGGAACCACAGGTGGTGGGTTGTCCTGCAATGGAAAGAGGAATAATAAAATCTTGTAGATATTAGGTTACCGCGCCATTTGTGTTCTTGCTGCGCCATTTTCATGACATGTCACATGACTGTCGCCATCACTATCTTAACCCCTTAAAAACCCTGCATATTTCGGACCAAAGGAGGCAGCGATATTTTTGTTTTTCCTTCTTCGTATTCTAAAAGTCATAATTTTTATTTGGTTTTTAGTCTATGGAGTCATATAAGGGCTTATTTTTTTTAGATAAAGACGTACATTTTAATGGCAACATTTTGGGGTACATATAATGTATTGTATTAGTTTTATTAACTTTCTTTTGGTGGGAGAGAGGAAAAAATCAGCAATTCTACCATTGTTTTTTTTATTTTGTTTTTACAGAGTTCAACGTGCGCTATAATTGACATAATACATTTATTCTAAGCGATACCAAATGTATATATTTTTTCATGATTATTCACTTTTGCTCAATAAAAATCCTTTATTTTTTTAGAAAATATTTTATTGTGTTGCTGCATTTAAAGACCCCTATCAATTTTTATTTTTAGTCAAAGGAGCTCTATGTTGTCTTATGTTTTGCAGGATGAGTTGTAGTTTTTATTGGTACCATTTTGGGGTACATACTATATTCTTTTCACTTGTATTTGAGTTTCATTCGGAGGCGGGATGATCAAAAAACAGCAATTTTGCTGTTGATTTTTAGTAAATTACGAAGGCAGTGATACCAAATATGTATAGGTTTTTTTTGCATTTTTTGCATTTTTTCCAAAATAAATGGCTTTGTACAGGGAAAAAACAGCGACTTCCTTTGTATTTTTAAAGATTTTTACAAAATGTTTTTAACTTTTATTGTTCGTCCCACATGGGACTTGAACATCTGACTTTCTGATTACTTATATAATACATTATGTAACACTTCTGTATTGCAATGCATTATATGTGTCAGTGTAAAACTGGCAGGCAGCTTATTAGGCTTCCGTTTATGCCAGACCTGCCATAGCAACCCACCGGCACACCGCGATCAGTTTTCATGAGCCCGGTGGAGTGACAGAGGGTGGCCACTAAGGGGTTAAATGTTCAGGATCAGAGTTTTCTCCATTCCCGGCGGTTAGAGTCTCTGCTATCACAGCGTTGTAATTCTACAGCAGCTCGCATTAACTTACCGCAAGCCATGACGTATTATTACAGAGGAGGGTGGAAGGAGTTAAAATCGGGATGGTCACCATAGTAACACAGCAGAAATGCCCGTTCTACCCACAACTTATACAGGGACTTTACCCTATAGGGTCCCTGAATAAAAAGCCCCAACAATAGAGAAGCTACTTACCCCAATGCACCACTCTCGTGTCCTTGTATGTCCAGGAGGAACGTACGGGTCCCCAACTGGGTCAGATAGAAATCCCTACAACACAAGTGATAGATGTAATGTAGACTCTATTCTATCCCGTGCAGGTAATGGGATTATTACATCTATATTCCTGTACAGCTGATTATTAGGATCTCCTCATCTACTTTATGTCTATTGTTTCTATGAAGAGCCGACATTTCCTGATAATAAATATTATACTGGTGATACAACCAGATACAAGCAAGTAACTCACCCCAAAGAGCTGGAATACGACCCGTATATGTGGAACCACGTCCTCAGACTGGAAATCCTGAAAGACAAGAAGTGGCTGTAATACCCCGGATAAGAAGAGTAAAGTGGGGGTTTGGTTGGACACCCCCTTTTTTCAGATTGTGGGTCCCACAGAGACAGGATAATGACGGAGCCCCCACTACTAGTGACCTAAATAATGTACTGCCCCCAAAACCACCGGACGTCCACTGTTCTCAATGCCGGCCTGTTGTCCTCCAGAGCTGAGAGATATATTACATGAGACTCTCAGCAGCAGCTAGTAGAGGGGGGTCCTGAGTGGGGGTGACCCCTCTATCAGCGTAATAGAGTAATGGACACCAGACAACCCCTCTAATAGGACGTTTTGTCAGAAATCAGTAGAAAGTTGTTGCGTTACCTCAAAGTTCCATGTTTTCTGGGGTTCGGAGGGACCATCATAGAATGGAAGATATTTAATCCATAAGAAATGGTCCTGTAAGAGACAATATGATCATTATAGTCCTATACCTCCTCCATAGAAGAGCGCAGTATATTTATATATATGGTGAGGAATGTTCTAGAGGCCCAGAATGTAGCCAATCACAGTGCGGAAGCCAGTGACATCACACAACGTCTATTCCCATCCCCCCAAGTTCTACAAGGAACATCCGCATCCACGTCATCCATGAAAATAATATTCCATATATAATATAAGAAGTTGTGGATTTACCTCCAGCGTCCATGGAATCAGGTTGTTGGTTAGACTTTCATATGATGGAAGGTGATGAGTCCAGTATGAAAAGTCCTGCGAGAGACAAAATGATCATTATAGTCACCTCCATCCCATACAGAGCAGTGTATATGTATATATGTGCCCCCTATAGATATATATACTGCACAGACACCACACTTATATCCGCTCTGACCATTCACATCCTCTGTATATTCTCCTGTCATATCTCCCCCTTTATAGTAGATAATTTCTCCCCCCCCCCAATCACCTGACCCTGCCGCAGCCGATTCCAAGTGACAGCCATATTGAATAAGGGAAACATACTCACCGGCAGCGTACCGCAATGTACGGGGTAGATCAAGTTCAAAGACAGAAAAAATAGGATAATCCTCATTTTCTCCAATACTTCAAAGGGTCTCTCAGCACCAAGATGCCAATGAGATAGAAGCTGCAGGTGGGCGGAGCCACCTTATATACCCCCAGCTGTGACATCACAATGTCTTCTGTGACATCACAATTCTCTTTGTGACATCACAATTCTCTTTGTGACATCATCACCGACCACACAATACCACATGACATCATCACACACCACTAGACATCATGTGACTCTGAGACTATGGGCCTCATGTATCATAACCGTCTAATAGAAAAAATATCCTTGTTGTCCATAGCAACCAATCACAGAGCAGCTTTCATTGTAGCACAACAGTTAGGAGATAAGAGCTGCTCTGTGATTGGTTGCTATGGGTAACTAGGACAGTTTTCCTCTTATACAGTGTGGATACATGAGGCCGCCATCTTTGAATGATCTTCCTGAACCATTAAAAATGATCATCTTCAGTATGGAGGTACACTATGGAGGGGTCACATAGAAATATCAACATGGCCCTTCTCCTTGTGTGGACCCTAAAAAACCAACAACTCATCTACTCTCCAATATATGTATATATATCATCCTACTACATCTCATTATCCCCTACACAACCTTACATTCATCCAGAGACCACGATACCTAAAAAGTGTGGCCCCCCTGTGGAGCTGCAGATGTGGGGACGGAGGCAGGAGAGGGGCCCAGCGTCTAGATACCCCTCCCCCAGACACTGATTTTGGACTCAGGAATTGTCCCTTGGGTAATGGCTCCGCTCTGGACCTTACTGCACTAACATGGCCCAATACTGAGTTACAGACTATGGACTTGTCACTATAAGAGGGGGTCACATTTACCCCATTTACTTATTGTTGGGCTTTAAAGGGACAGTAGCATGGACCCATAATTAAGTCCAGGACATTATCATTATCGTTACCCCCTCCCCCATCACCTCACCCTGTCGCAGCTGATTCTAGGCACCCGCCATATGTAATAATAGAGATGTACTCACCGGCAGCGTACCGCAATGTACGGGGTAGATCAAGTTCAAAAACAGGAGTAATAGGATAATCCTCATTGTCTCCAAAACGTCAAGGGGTCTCTCAGCACCAAGATGCCAACGAGATACAAGCTGCAGGTGCACGGAACCCCCTTATATACCCCCCATTGTGACATCACAATAGCCTCTGTGACATCATCACCCACCACACGACACCACGTAACATCATCACCCACCACAAAATACCACATGACATCTTCACCCACCACAAAATACCACGTGACATCATCACCCACCACACTACCCTCTGTGACATCATCACCCACCACACTACCCTCTGTGACATCATCACCCACCACACAATACCACATACGACTAAATTGATGAAAGCAAGAAAAGATAGCACGATCAAAAAAGCGCACACCCAATACAAATCGTTTGAAAAAAGAAAAAACTTTTATTGATCCAAAACATATATATATGACACACAAATAAAAACATTTAAAAACATGTATGAACAGAAGCCCATGTGTAGATAAACAGGGCAAAACTACAGTCACTATACTTGTCTCAATAGGACAATAATATACCAATAGATGGATAGTACTGGGTAAATATAAAGCCTCTACTCAACAACATACAATAATCACAAGAACCAGAAACCTGGGATTACCTGGTGCTCAGCATGCCAAGAATTGCTTTATAATGCAGCTTCCTCAGGGGAAATAGAATGCCACACACAATACCACATGACATCATCAGCCACCACACTGCCCTCTGTGACATCACGTACCACATGTCACCACGTGACATCATCACTCAGCACAAGACATCATGTGACCAGCACAATTTCCAGATTTAGTTATTTCTAAAGTAAAATCTTGAGTTTCTTGTACTGTCCCTGGACATTGGGGAGTGCTGGTGACGTGTGTGACAGTGCCATAGTGAGACTTCTCTTCTCCTGTATACCAGGATATATGATAAGGCCACATGCACACGCTGCGGAAGATACTCACTAAAACCGGAGCAATACTCAGGAAACTTGAGGTAAAAACTGCACCTAATCATGCGTTTTTCTATACGTTTCTTTACGTTTTGATGCGATTTTCGGCGCGTTTTCATGCTGCGGGTTTTGGTGCGATTTTCCACAGCACTAAGCAGATATAATTTGCAAGGGGAAACACAAAATAAATTGACATGCTGCGGATTCTAAAAATCACATTGCTGGTCAATTTCCGTCCCGAAAAATACTGCAGCGAGTACATGAGATTTCCTGGAATCTCATTGACTATGCTGGTACTGTATTACGCCATCCGCGTGGCATAACCACACGTATACGCATCTTGTGCATTCAGCCTTACGTTGCTGTTACAGGGTGTATACATGTAGTATATGTCTCTGGACGCCATGTTGGTTGGGGGGTGCCAGTCTCTGGCTATCAGAAGTTTAGGAGTGTGGCTGGCGCCATATTCCGGGTGAGGGGCAGAATGTAGCGGGTGCTGCTCTCATGGAGGGGAGGGATTTCAGTTACTATGGTAACTTCAGTAATAAATATGGAGGAGCAGCGCTGACTTTTCAGGACTAATAAATAATCTTATTAATTGTGTAACGTTCCCGCTCCGCCACTCGCCGTTCTCTATATGTGGACGTTACGTTATCAGGTGTAAACAGAGAAAAGGAATGATGCCATAATGCCGTTTTTCTATGTCATGTGACCAGTCCTTATAATATATCTGTACAGTATATGCAGGACGTACAGACATCATAGTGCCCCATAGCAAAACGTAATATGTGCCCCACCCCCACTGAGAGCTCCGACAAATGTGCTAATAGTTTATTACGTTAATGTTCATAATGTTATTTTCTATCAGATCTTTATAGCTGGAGCTCTGTTATTACTGATGCAGCGTGTGAGGAGATAAGATATTTTATAATAAACAATTCGCTCCTCACGACTCGTATGTCGGAAAAGTAGAATAGGTCTGAACACCAAATATGTCACTGTATTTACAGCGGACAACTGACATATATACATTACTAAATCTCCCCCGTACATCTCCAAACATGATAAATCACTGGCTGCCTGCACCACCACTAGGGGGAGCTGCTTCATATGGATTTATACAGGTAACGCTGAACTCAATGGATGCTGTAAACATCTCTATGTAGTGAGCTCCCCCTAGTGGTGGCTGCAGCAAATACAATGGGAGCTGCAGGAAATACTATGGCTCTTTGTCAGGAAGCAGGAGGATCAGTGCCGGCCCCCCCTCACCTCGGGCCCCATAGCAGTGATGTGGTCTGCCTCTATGGTGTGTACAGCACTGAGTATATGTAGCTATTATGTATATGTACAGTATATAGTAGTAATAGTTACATATCCTATATATATGGGTTTGCATCAATAAAATCCCAATTCCAATACAGGTGATTTTTAGGCCTTCCAACATACAGGACCCAGAAGGAGTACTAGGAGGGCAGGTCGAAGGAGGAATAGAACAAAGATAAATGAGCCAACAGAGGACTTTACGACCACAAGGAATGAGGAACACACCCAACAAGGAGAAATATCCTCAGAAACAGTGGTAAATATATCATCCACTGTTTTGACACCCATTATACAATCATTGGTCTTGTCCAAAGAACTGTCTTTCTGCCCAAGCCAAACGAGTTCAAAGTTAAAAGTGTGGTTTAACATACGTGGGGTAGATACTGATTACAACAATGTTGACAGTGGATTCTGTCTGAACAGTCTTGGACTACATGAGAAAAGTAAATTCCAACTGTCAGGGTTAAACTTCCTTTTCCCTGTTATTTCACACCGAATAGCCACCTCTGTAAATTGGAAACTGAGGGCATGCATGGAAGAATTATACCAAGCAGACAAATGTTGGTACACATCCTCCCTCAGCGAAGTAGGAGGTAAGAACTAAACTTTTATTGAACAAAGAGTTACAAAAAATCTTCTCTGTAGGAAGGTGGGTCGTGCTTAAGCCCCATTGGCTCTATTCAGCTGTAAGTTCATCTGTACACTCCTCTTGCATTCCAGGGTTGGTGTCTTCCATAGGCGTGTTCCTTATACAGGCTCCATTGTTCCATAGGTTCGATTTCTTTGTGTAATATACTGATATATATATATATGTAAGGATAATATTTTTGCAAACAATATACATGGTAATGATCCCTGACAGTACCCCCTAAAAATACTATTACTCTATCCCTGAGTCTTGCCTAGCAACCTACCACTGACCACTCGAACAATGCGGGTAGGGGTTTTGGATTTCTTCACCAGCTTGAGACGAGCTACTCCTTATGAGTAACCCCCCTTTGTACCTAGACTTCCAAGGTTTCGGAGTGGTCCTAACTTTCCCTATTCTCCTCAGGATACAGAATGCTTGTCTTGGTATAATCTACAAACTTCTGCGGGTTGTAATATATATATATAATTAATCCAGTCTACATTTTTATTATTGGTAATAATTGTCGCACTCTTACTTACTGTCCTAATGGGACTTTTACCCCTGCAGACACAACAGGTCATGGGCAGCATCTTCCCCAAACCTAAAGACACCCAGATAACATAACCTCCGGGCTCTCATTGCTGCCATGTACTTCTTACATATGAGTGACAACAACCAGGGACCTTCACATCACACCTCCACATAAAACTCCTCAGATTGTAATTTGCAATGCCGCGGCATTTTTACACACATTATAATTATAAACCTCAGACAATATAAATAATAGGGCCTCAACTAATAATATAATGCTATCACCAATCTCCTGCTATCACCCTCAGGTTTTGGGTCCCATCAGTTCATTGCAAGTCCTGTACATCATCGTCCTCTTCTTCTTCTGTCTTCTGTGGAGTCAGACTGCACAGTGGTGTCCAGTGTGGGATTTGCTACTATCCTCCACCTGGTCACTTACTTATTAAAACACTTGATACTGCTGACGGATTCACTCAGGTCTTGGGTCTTTACTTCACTTTGCTGATGTCATCAGGACTTGGTTTGGTCCTTCTCATCTGTCAGACACCGTCTCTTTTAGTATACGTCACTGGGCTGTACATAGCACCTCATGCTGTGAGCCTGGGGTGAGTTCCCACGTAGACGGAGTGGTGGAGTTTTATTGTAACTACCACAAACCCTCCGCATCTGTCCTCTTCCTCTGGCAAGTTACTTGTCCGCACGGCTGCTTAGAATTGTGACACTGCCGTCAGTTTATGATAAACACGTTGCACTTCCTCTCCTTCCTTCGCTTCTCCGCCCTTCTCTGGCGAGAAGGGGAACCCCTCTTCGCATTCTTCCCTTGCCCCTGTGCCCTATCATCTCTGCCCTCACCGTCACCCACGGAGGCCTCACTCCTTTCATCCTCCGCAGGTTTGGAACAAGCATTGACGACAGAACGAGGACACCGACTGAACGGGTGATCTAAGTCACCACACAGGTTGCAGCGAATTAGGTCACACGATGCGGCTAGATGATCAATCCCCCGACAATGAGCACACTTCTGCACCTTGCAGCTCGCACTCAAAAGTGAGGGGTCACCACACTGGTGACACAGCTTCGGCTGCCCCTGGTAGAAGACAAGGATTCAATCTGTATCCAGGAAAGCAGACGATAGTATGTGGGACATGTCTGTCCCAGATGACATAATTTTACCATCAACGTCCAGGCCCCTGACCAAATGCCAAATTCGTCTAAGTTCTACCGTGGCATCTCTACTACTTCTCCGTACCTTCCCAACCAGGTCATGATATCAATACAAGAGAGTGACTCTCTTGGGACCACTTTGGAGAGAAATTGCTTGTGCAGAAAAGTCTCGCCAGCCGGGCTCGTCTTCCACCAGCTCGTAATTCCCCCAGAAGACCTCAAGGCCCCCTGGGTGAACAAAGCTGAAGTCGGACTCGACCGAGCCATGAGGATGTATCAAGGCAAAGATGTCACTTGCCTTAAAGCCCATCCCCAGCAGCAGCTCCACTACCCTCTTTCTGGGAGGGCACGTATCATTGTCACGCCACCGGAGACGGACCACATTCTTCCTGGCTACAGCCTGCCCGGCTGTTGGGAGCGACCACTGATATCCTCATTGCTCTCGGAAGGCATTTAGACCATATCTGTCTATCCAGAAAGACAGGTCCTTCTGCATTCCCCCTACGGTTAGTTTGCTTTCTCTCTTTATAAAAGTGTCCAAGAGACGTTGTTGTAAGTTACCGTCCCAGGACCTTGAGGATGAAGATGGGTTGGCCCGCGGTCCCCCCGCTGCGACACCAGCATAAGACCTGCCAGATGTCACAGCAAGATGAGCGCCAGGCCCATTGTCCCTGGTTGATACCTCATCCCCTCCAGCCACCACCTCACCACCAACAGACACAGCACTCAACACCCCATTACCAGCAGACACTCCAGCAACATTATTTACAGACACCTGCATACCCCCAGCAGTTTACACATCCATAGTCCGCAACTTTTTTATTTAACACATCAGTTCCCCCTGCAGTCATCCTCCCGGCCAGACCTGGTTCTATATTATGTATTTTCACTTTAGATTTTGTGTGGGTAGATATTGCTTCAGTCTCCACATCATCAGGCACCTTTGCAAAGACGCCACCAGGTGTTATAAGCGGTGTCCCCGCAGTGCCCTCCGCCTCATTAACCTCAATCTGTTATATGCACTGAACATTTTTGGGAGAGGGGCCAAAGTCGTCCCCAATGCCAGCAGCTCCCTTCTCGCCTACACCGCTTTGCAGCGATGAAGGACGAAGGACGAAGGAGCCATTGACGTCACTTGAGCCGCATCCGGCAGCGGACCACTACCCCCTCCCACAGAGGAGTGGCCAACAGAGCCGGAGCCTCCTCTGTGACTGCCCTCGTCCGGAACGTCTGCCGGCTTTCCTGCGTCACCGACAGACTTCCGGCTTTCCGACACCACATCCGGTTTCTGGATTACCAATTCTCCTGACCCCTGACTCGCATCAGAGACTAGTTTCCTGGGCCTACCAACTACGGGATATGGGGACACACGCCCTGGCATCACCAGGTGACCATAACCGCCCTCTTTGCAGGGGTTGGCGTCCGGCGCCATTTTGACCATCACGTGTTTTACTGCTGGACCCGTAACACTCTCCCCGCATTCCCGCCCCAGCCCCACTGCAGAGGCTGTAGCTGGGGGGTCTTGCTGGACCTGTGCCTCAATCCCGACTTTCATATGGCTCAGAGCACAGGAAAGACCTTTTGTATGATCCCTTTGCAGATTTTTTTTCCTTTTCCTTTTTTTTCTCCTTAAATATTTTTTTCTTTTTCTTTTCCTCCTCTGCGGGTAACTCCGCACCAAAACAGAATCCCTGGAAGGATATTGGTGACTACACATTACGGATCTGAGTGAGTAATCCTGGAGGCTGCTCACTGTCAGTTTCAAAGCTCTCCTGATTTCTCTCAGCTGTCTGTCCACCCTCCTTCTCCTCCCTGCTCCTCGCTGCTTCAGAATCTGTGTCTTCTCTGGGTTTTACTGTGTCACACTCCATTTTCTCCACCACATTTTTCTTTGGTGTTTCTGGGGCTCAGCTGTCTTCCTCCATGCTTTCTGTTTTTACAGGTGATGCCATTTTGGGACACCTTTCTTTGTTTTTTAATTTTTCACTAAACACCCCTCCGCCTGCCACAATCTTTTCTCGTCTCTCTTCTACTTCTTTTATTTCTTCTAATAAAGACTTCACGTGTAAACGGTATTGGGACCTCTTACCTCCTGAGTCTTTTGCAGCCCTGCCTCTGGCGACCGCCAAATCCACTTAGAGCCGTTGCAGCGCCTTCCCGAGGTTCCGGTACTCCTCCAACCGCATGGCCATACGGGAGCTGAATTTCTCCTCTGTCTCTCTGGTCCTCAGCTGTCCCCATTCCTCCATTCGACTGTTATCCAAATATCTGGACCTTGCCGCGGCCGGTCTTTCTCCAGGCTACATCGCCTCTATCACCCTGCCGGACCGCATCTCCATACCCTTATCCAGGGTTCCAACCTCAGGGGGGGGGGGGGGGACCAGGACAGCCTTGCCCCGAGATGATCTCCTCACCCCCGAGGCCGTTTGAATATTCCCAGGTGGCTCGGATGACCCTCTATCTCCTGCCGACATACTCTGGGAGGAAGAGGTCTGAGGCTTTCGGGGTACTTTCCGAGCACAGGCAGATGTTATGAGGCCTTGGCAGATAGGATAAGAAAAGTCCCCCGATCCAAGGCCTGCACGGATGTCGTCAGCTCTCTCCACACGTCCTGCTCCAACCACTCCAGCGCTGCACTGACTATTCTGCTAGTGGAGTCACTCTGTACATACATTACATTACTTATCCTGTAGTGATACTGAGTTACATCCTGTATTATACTCCAGAGCTGCACTCACTATTCTGCTAGTGGAATCACTGTGTACATACATTACATTACTTATCCTGTGCTGATCCTTATTTACAGCCTTTTATTATGCTCCAGAGCTGCACTCAATATTCTGCTGGTGGAGTCAATCTTTACACTAATTTACTTATTACTTAACCCCTTAAGGACGCAGCCTAGTTTTGGCCTTAAGGCTCAGAGCCCACTTTTAAAATCGGACATATTTCACTTTATGTGGTAATAACGTCGGAATGCTTAAATCTATCCAAGCGATTCTGAGACTGTTTTCTCGTGAGACTTGGGCTTTATGTTAGTCATAAAATTTGGTCGATATATTTAGTGTTTATTTGTGAAAAATTGCAAAATGTTGAGAAAATTTTGAAAAAATTGAATTTTTCTGAATTTAAATGCATCTGCTTGTAAAACAGATGTTTATACCCCCAAATAATAGTTACTAGTTCACATTTCCCATATATCTACTTTAGATTGGCATCATTGGCATCATTTTTTTAACATTTTTTTTTTTTCTTGGACGTTACAAAGCTCAGAACATAAACAGCAATTTCTCATATTTTTAAGAACATTTCAAAATCCTTTTTTTTAAGGTACCTTGTCAGTACTGAAGTGGCTTTGAGGGGCCTATGTA
This sequence comes from Rhinoderma darwinii, assembly GCF_050947455.1. Lineage (NCBI taxonomy): Eukaryota > Metazoa > Chordata > Amphibia > Anura > Rhinodermatidae > Rhinoderma > Rhinoderma darwinii. The sequence goes on from NC_134689.1 coordinate 408,832,388, forward strand.
TTAGAAACCCCCATAAAACACCAGATTTTAAAATCTAGACCCCTCAAAGTATTCAAAACAGCATTTAGAAAGTTTTTTAAGGGCATGACCACACGTGGCGGATTTCCTCCGCAACTGTCCGCATCAATGCCGCACAGAATCTGCGTTGCAGATTCTGCTGCGGATCTGCACAAAATGTGCAGTAAATTGATGCGGACTAGCTGCTGCGGACTGCGGTAAAAGTACTTCCCTTCTCCCTATCAGTGCAGGATAGAGAGAAGGGGCAGCACTTTCCCTTGTGAAAGTCAAAGAAATTCATACTTACCGCCCGTTGTCTTGGTGACGCGTCCCTCCTTCGGCATCCAGCCCGATCTCCCTGGATGACGCGGAAGTCCATGTGACCGCTGCAGCCTGTCATTAGCCTGTGATTGGCTGCAGCCGTCACTTAGACTGAAACGTCATCCTGGGAGGCCGGACTGGAGACAGAAGCAGGGAGTTCTCGGTAAGTATGAACTTCTTTTTTTTTTACAGATACATGTATATTGGGATCGGTAGTCACTGTCCCGGGTGCAGAAACAGTTACTGCCGATCGCTTAACTCTTTCAGCACCCTGGACAGTGACTATTTACAGACGTCTCCTAGCAACGCTCCCGTCATTACGGGAGCCCCATTGACTTCCTCAGTCTGGCTGTAGACCTAGAAATACATAGGTCCAGCCAGAATGAAGAAATGTCAAGTTAAAAAAGCAAGACGGATCCGCAGCACACATAACATGTGCATGACAGCTGCGGACTTCATTGCGGAAATTAGAATCTCCATTGAAGTCAATGGAGAAATTCCGCCATGAGTCCGCCACTGCTCCGCAACAGACAGAGCATGCTGCGGACACCAAATTCCGCTCCGCAGCCTATGCTCCGCAGCGGAATTTTACGCCTCGTCTAAACGAACACTGCTAAATTAAAGTGTAAGTCAATGGACAAACGGCTCCGCTGCGGATTAACGCTGCGGAGTGTCCGCAGCGGAATTTAAGTGAAATTCCGCCACGTGTGAACCCAGCCTAACAGTTCAGGCATTTCACAGGAATTAAAGCAAAGTGGAAGTGAAATTTGCAAATTTCATTTTTCTTGCTGAATTTCAATTTTATTCCATTTTTTTTCTGTAACAGAGAAGGTTTTACCAGAGAAACACTACTAAATATGTATTGTCCAGATTCTGCAGTTTTCAGAAATGTCCCACATGTGGCTCCAGTGTGGTCGTGGACTAAAACACAAGCCCCAGAAGCAAAGAAGCACCTAGTGCATTTTGGGGCCTCTTTTTTATTAGAATATATTTTAGGCAGCATGCCGAGTTTGAAGAGGTGTTGAGGTGCCAAAACAGTAGGAATCCCCCAAAAGTGAAGCATTTTGGAAACTACACCCCTCAAGAAATTCATGTATGGTTGTTGTTCCCATTTTGACAACACAGCTTTTCACAGCACGTATTTGAATTGTGCTGTGAAATAAAAAAAATGACATTTTTTCCAATAAGATGTCATTTTTGATAAAAATTTCTTATTTTCACAAGAAATAAAATATTCTATTTTGTTCCACAATTTGTCCTGAGTGCGGCAATACCCCATTTGTGGTGATAAACTGCCGTGGGAGGGCTCAGAAGGAAAGGAGCGCTATGTATTTGTTGGAGTCCAGATTTTGCTGGATTGGTTTTCGGGTGCCATGTCGTATTTGCAGAACCCCAGAGATATCAAAGCAATGGAAACCCACCAGAAGTGACCCCCATCTTGGAAACTAAACCCCTCAAGGAATTGATTTATGGTTGTTGTAACCATTTTGACTGCACAGTTTTTTCGCAGCACGTATTTGCAATTTTGCTGTGAAATTAAAAAAAATTGCATTTTTTCCAATAAGATGTCATTTTTGATCAAAATTTCTTATTTTGACAGGGAACAAAATACCCCATTTTGTTGCCCAATTTGTGCTGAGTGTGGCAATACCCCATTTGTGGTGATAAACTACCGTTTGGGCCCATGGGAGGGCTCAGAAGGAAAGGACCACCATTTGGCCTACTGGAGCTTTTCTGGTGCTAAGTCATGTATGCAGAAGCCCCTGAGGTACCAGTACAGTTGAAACCCCAGAGAAGTGACCGCATTTTAAAAACTACACCCCTTAAGACATTCATCTAGAGGTGTAGTGAGCATTTTGACCCCACAGGTATTGTGTAAAAGGTAATGCGCAGCAGATGGTGCAGTGTGAGATTTGCAATTTTCTATATACAGTATCTATGCCATTTCAGTGTCCAATATATTGTGCCCAGCATGCGCCACCGGAGATATACACCCTATAAACTGTAATGTGGGTTCCCCCAGGTACAGCAATACCTTACATGTGGCTGTTATCAGCTGCCTGGGCACACAGCAGGGCTCAGAAGGGAAAGATGAGGGGGATAAGCTGTGCGGAGTGCGTCAGGGTAGATGAAAAATCTAAGGGATGTATGATAAATTTTAAAACACTTTCATACAGAGCCCTGGTTTTTCGGGACACGTGTCACATTGAGATATTGTGTCCTCCCTTATCCCCCTCTTATAGCAGACTTTGCACCTCTTTTGACCATTTTCCCTTCTTGCCAGTTTGGGGAACTTCTGGGAAGTGCTGCCCTGGTACGATGCGTGTGGCCTCGCTTCCAGAAGTACTGGGTGCCCCCCCCTTCTCGGTCCCTAAAGATTAGGTTCTTGATAATGATGTGCATGGCCAGCTTCTTATACCACACCGCATGGCGCTGTAGGGCTTCAGGACTTGATCTGACTATTGTAGTCCAGGATGCAGTCTGGTTTGGGGGTGTCTGTACTGGTACCTCGTACTGGTACATGTGTGCTGGTGTGGGCATGTATTGTTGTCAATACAAGGACATCTCTCTTGTCCTTGTACTTGACACACAATATGTTGCTGCTGGATTGTGCCCTTCTCTCACCCCTTCTTCTTTTGCCCAAGCAGTGTCTTAGGGAGGCCTCTCAGATTTCTTCTAGCCGTGCCGCATGCCGCAGGACTTCTGGAGGCACATGAAGAGCGGGACGCTGGTATAAGAATTATCCAGGTAGAGGTGGTAACCCGGGTCCAGAAGTGGGTGCACCAAATCCCACACAATTCTTGCATTAACTCCCAGTAAGGGGGGGGGGGGGGGTATTCTGTGGGCTGAGTACTGGTGTCCTTCCCTTCATATATCCTAAATTTGTAGGTATACCCTGATGCACTCTCACACAGCTTATACATCTTCACGCCATACCTTGCCCTCTTACTCGGCAGGTACTGGCGGAATTGAAGCCTCCCTTTAAAATCTACCAAGGACTCATCAATAGAAATACACTTCTCTGGGGTGTATTCTTGTGCAAACCGGGCACTGAAATGGTCTAATAGGGGTCTCCGTTTATACAAATGGTCAAAATTGGTCCATCTCGGGGTGGGCACTGCTCATTATCAGTATAATATAAGAAGCGAAGTATTGCCTAATTTATTTTTTTTAGGTTCCAGTTCAGTTCTGAAGTTGCTTTGAGGGGCCTATATATTAGACACCCCCATCAAACACCCCATTTTAGAAACTAGACCCACTCAATGTATTCACAACAGCATTTAAAAAGTTTATGAACCCTTTAGGTGTTTTTTTAGAGCAAAGTAGAGGTGAAATGTACATATTTATTTATTTTTGTCAGAAAATCCTTTTTATACCATTTTTTTCTATAACACAAAAGGTTTTACCAGAGAAACGCAACTTAATACTTATTGCCCAGATTCTGCCTTTTTGATAAATATCCCACATGTGGCCCTAGTGCGGTAATGGACTGAAGCCCCGGCCTCCGAAGCAAAGGAGCACCTAGTGGATTTTGAGGCCTCTTTTTTATTAGTCGCCATGTCCGGTTTGAAGAGGACTTGTGGTGCCAAAAAAGTGAAAAACCCTCAAAAGTGACCACATTTTGGAAACTAGACCCCTTGAGGAATCCATTGTCGTTTTCTTGGGGTGCATGCGGCTTTTTGATCAGTTTTTATTCTATTTTTAGGTGGCGTGGTGACTAAAAAACAGCAATTCTACTATTGTTTTTTATTCTAGTTTTTTTACAGCGTTCACCGTGCGCTATAAATGACACATTCACTTTATTCTGCGGGGCGATACGATTACGGCGATACCAGATGTTTATAGTTTTTTTTATGTCTTATGGCGTTTGCACAATAAAATACGTTTTGTAATAAATCATTCACTTTTTGTGTTACCTTATTCTAAGAGCCAGAACTTTTTTATTTTTCCATCAATAAAGCCGTGCGAGGACTTATTTTTTGCGTAACGAACTGTAGTTTCGATCAGTACCATTTTTAGGTACATGCGACTTTTTGATCTCTTTTTATTCCATTTTTTGGGAGGTGAAGTGACCAAACAATTGTGATTGTGGTACGGTTTATTATTATTTTCTTTTATGGCGTTCACCGTGCGGGATAAATAACAAAATAATTTTGTAGTTCAGGCCGTTACGGACGTGGCGATACCAATTATGTATAGTTTATTTGTTTATTTATTTATTTTTATTAATAATAAATGATTGATAAGGGAAAAAGGGGGATTTTTACTTTTATTACTTTTAAAACTTTTATTTTCTTATTTTTACACATTTTTGTTAATTTTTTTTACTTTATTACTTTCTCCCACTAGGGGACTTGAGGGCAGGAGGCCCTGATCGCTATTCTAGTGCAGTGTATTAGATCTGTCAGCTACTCACTGACAGCAAGCATAGTGGGTCCTGACTTTGTCAGGACCCACTAGGCTTCCATCGATGGCATAGCCGGACGCCATTGTTAGGTGTCCGGTTGCCATAGTCACCATCGTGTAGCAGGCCGGCGATTGTAGCTTCACCCCTAAAAAGCTGCGATCGGTATTGAACGCGATTTTTAAGGGGTTAATCAGCGGGGACACAGCGATCGGTCCCCGCTATAGGAGCTGCGGCAACTGCTGTACAAGACATCAGCTGTTACAGCTCCTGCATGTGTCGGGAGGACGGCCGAAATGGGGTTAAAACATGAGGTTCTTATAAACATTTTTATCACATTGTATAAGTCCAGTAGCCAATTCTCGGAGGCCTCTTTTAATTGAGTCCCTACTCTATTAGGTGTAGCACTGCATGGCGGTCGCGGTCTAGAAGGAGATTACATTAGGGTTTCCACATTTTTGCCCTCAGTTTGTCCACATGGCAAGGTGACATTTTTTATCTATTCACATGGTTGTGGTGTTGTGTGGGTGGTCTATGTTGCTGTGGTATTGTGCATGTGGGGGAATGTGACATAGAGCCAAGATGGCCTCGCCTTTCAGCAGGGGTAATGTTGAGCTCTTGGGTTGCCCCCCTGCAGGTGCCTTGTTGCGGCGAAGGCGGCTGCCGTGCAGTGCTGCACCTAATAGAGTAGGGACTCAATTAAAATAGGTCACCGTGAAGTGTTAAGTGGACTAATACATTCTGATAATTATTTTTCTAAGAACCTCCTTTTCATGTTTGTGCAGCAATAGATGAAGGTATAAAAGTGGATGTGCGCTCCATGTCTTGTTCTCCCATGTTGGTAGATAAGTCATGTAATGTGTTTATAAAGATCCATCAGTAATTCGCTTCTTGTAGACGACCTTTTTTATTTTTACTTGGTATATTATTCTTACTATTACTTTATAAGAAATGACTCGATACTTTACAGCTTTATGATATTTTATTGAGCTGATAATAAGAAAATAATGTTCGACCTTTCTGTGGACACTGGTGGAAGTGTCCTCCATGATTTTATAGGATGAGGTGGACTTTTCATATGGTCAGTGGTAGGCTTGGTGTTCACTGAGGTGAAGAGTTTTAATGGATGACCCTTCCAAGAAGAGATGGACCTGGCTGTGTGCCATCAAGAGGTCACGACCCTCCGGCTATTTGCCATCTGGAGGTCGTCACCATCAGGCATTGTGCCATATCCAGATGTAAACTTCAGACTGGGGGCCATCACCTCAGTTCTTCACCACTGACAGCAGATGGTAGAGAATAGACAAACCCAACAGTGTGGTCATAAGGTGGCAAGAAGGTGAGATGCTGATGACTTCAGGAGGCGTTACTCAACCTGTAATCTGGATGAAATAGTGATGGTTCCGGAACAGGTGAGCACTTGTGATGACTGAGGCATTTTTGCTCACCTCAGTCTTCTTCGCCTCTTAAGCATCCCCAGAAAGATCTTCTTCTCACTCTTGTGCGTCTGGGTTCGGATGTACTGGGTTCTGGTGTTCTGGGTTCCGGTGTTCTGGGTTGTTGACGTTGATAGACCAGAATCCTCTCCTCATGACTATTAGAAGAAGGAGCTTTGCGTCCTATGTTGTCACAGGGTATTGACCGGGCCCAGACGATGTTACTGAATGCCACATTATACTTGCGTTTTGGTGTCTCTTTCACATCGTGTAGAGCAGAAGCAATAGGTTCACTTGGAACATTCTGTAATACAGATTTATGATGTATTTCTGATGTTCTTGGTTCTGGTGTTCTGGGCTCTGGTGTTCTGGATGGTTGACGTTGATAAACCAGAATCCTCTCCTTATGACTATTAGTAGAAGGAGCTTTGAGTCCTGTGTTGTCAGAAGGTATTGACCGGGCCCAGACGATGTTACTGAATGCCACATTATACTTGGGTTTTGGTGTCTTTTTCACATCCTGTGGAGCAGAAGCCGTGGATGGTCCAGGACGTTCCTTGTTAGACAGGACTGGTGTTCTCCTGGATTCTTGTACCCGAAATTCAGGGGTATAAATCGGCTCCTTACAAGCTTCTTGGTCTTTCAGAACATTTTCTTTTTCAGGAATGTGACTTTGTTTGGTTGTGTCCTTGGCTTCAGCTGTGCTTTTCAGAGGTGATTCTGTGTTTGGTTCTTCATCAGAATCCGAGGGCTCCTCCTCCTCCTCCTTCTCCCTCTCACTCAGGACAGGCACTATAGCCAAGGACAGTATAAGGACGAGTGGTGACATCATGATGACACAGGCCACGCCATTGATGAGCCGAGCATGAAGTTTGATCTCACATTCAGAGGGGTCTTTTTTGGGAACCACAGGTGGTGGGTTGTCCTGCAATGGAAAGAGGAATAATAAAATCTTGTAGATATTAGGTTACCGCGCCATTTGTGTTCTTGCTGCGCCATTTTATCATCTCCTTTTCTTGTGTTGAATCTGCACATTTTTACTTACCGCAAAGACCATTGCATTTATCCAGTTGTAGAACCTCTGTAATATAATCGGCTTCTCACGGGGGGCAATAGATTCATTTGGAACATTCTGTAAGACAGATTTATGATATATTCATGACATGTCACATGACTGTCGCCATCACTATCTTAACCCCTTAAAAACACAGCCTATTTCGGACCAAAGGAGGCAGCGATATTTTTGTTTTGTTTTTCCTTCTTCGTATTCTGAAAGTCATAATCTTTATTTGGTTTTTAGTCTATGGAGTCATATGAGGGCTTATTTTTTTTAGGACAAGACGTACATTTTAATGGCAACATTTTGGGGTACATATAATGTATTGTATTCGTTTTATTAACTTTCTTTTGGTGGGAGAGAGGAAAAAATCTGCAATTCTACCATTGTTTTTTGGATTTTGTTTTTACAGAGTTCAACGTGCGCTATAATTGACATAATAAATTTATTCTAAGCGATACCAAATGTATATTTTTTTTCATGATTTTCCACTTTTGCTCAATAAAAATCCTTTTTTTTTCGAAAATATTTTATTGTGTTGCTGCATTTAAAGACCCCTATCATTTTTTTTATTTTATTTAAAGGAGCTCTATGTTGTCTTATGTTTTGCAGGACGAGTTGTAGTTTTTATTGGTACCATTTTGGGGTACATACTATATTCTTTTCACTTGTATTTCAGTTTCATTCAGAGGCGGGATGATCAAAAAACAGCAATTTTGCTGTTGATTTTTAGTATATTACGAAGGCAGTGATACCAAATATGTATAGTTTTTTTTTACATTTTTTGCAGTTTTTCCAAAATAAATGGCTTTGTACAGGGAAAAAACAGCGACTTTCAGGTATTTTTAAATATCTTTAGAAAATGTTTTTAACTTTTATTGTTCGTCCCATATGGGACTTGAACATCTGACTTTCTGATTACTTATATAATACATTATGTAACACTTCTGTATTTCAATGCATTATATGTGTCAGTGTAAAACTGGCAGGCAGCTTATTAGGCTTCCGTTTATGCCAGACCTGCCATAGAAACCCATCGGCACACCGCGATGCGTTTTCATGGAGCCCCGGTGTAGTGACAGAGGGAGGCCACTAAGGGGTTAAATGTTCAGGATCAGCGTTTTCTCCATTCCCGGCGGTTAGAGTCTCTGCTATCACAGCGTTGTAATACTACAGCAGCTCGCGTTATCTTACTGCAAGCCATGACGTATTATTACAGAGTAGGGTGGAAGGGGTTAAAATCGGGATGGTCACCATAGTAACACAGCAGAAATACCCGTTCTACCCACAACTTATACAGGGACTTTACCCTATAGGGTCCCTGAATAATAAGCCCCAACAATAGAGAAGCTACTTACCCCAATGCACCACTCTCGTGTCCTTGTATGTCCAGGAGGAACGTACGGGTCCCCAACTGGGTCAGATAGAAATCCCTACAACACAAGTGATAGATGTAATGTAGACTCTATTCTATCCCGTGCAGGTAATGGGATTATTACATCTATATTCCTGTACAGCTGATTATTAGGATCTCCTCATCTACTTTATGTCTATTGTTTCTATGAAGAGCCGACATTTCCTGATAATAAATATTATACTGGTGATACAACCAGATACAAGCAAGTAACTCACCCCAAAGAGCTGGAATACGACCCGTATATGTGGAACCACGTCCTCAGACTGGAAATCCTGAAAGACAAGAAGTGGCTGTAATACCCCGGATATGAGGGGTTTGGTTGGACACCCCCTTTTTTCAGATTGTGTGTCCCACAGAGACAGGATAATGACGGGGCCCCCACTACTAGTGACCTAAATAATGAACTGCCCCCGAAATCACCGGACGACCACTGTTCTCAATGCCGGCCTGTTGTCCTCCAGAGCTGAGAGATATATTACATGAGACTCTCAGCAGCAGCTAGTAGAGGGGGGTCCTGAGTGGGGGTGACCCCTCTATCAGCGTAATAGAGTAATGGACACCAGACAACCCCTCTAATAGGTCGTTTTGTCAGAAATCAGTAGAAAGTTGTTGCGTTACCTCAAAGTTCCATGTTTTCTGGGGTTCGGAGGGACCATCATAGAATGGAAGATATTTAATCCAGAAGAAATGGTCCTGTAAGAGACAATATGATCATTATAGTCCTATATCTCCTCCATAGAAGAGCGCAGTATATTTATATATATGGTGAGGAATGTTCTAGAGGCCCAGAATGTAGCCAATCACAGTGCAGAAGCCAGTGACATCACACAACGTCTATTCCCATCCCCCCCCAAGTTCTACAAGGAACGTCCGCGTCCCCGTATTCCATGAAAAGAATAATCCATTAATAATATCAGAAGAAGTTGTGGATTTACCTCCAGCGTCCATGGAATCAGGTTGTTGGTTGGACTTTCATATGATGGAAGGTGATGAGTCCAGTATGAAAAGTCCTGCGAGAGACAAAATCATCATTATAGTCAACTCCGTCCCATACAGAGCAGTGTATATGTATATATGTGCCCCCTATAGATATATATAGTGTACAGACCCCACACTTATATCCGCTCTGACCATTTATATACTCTGTATATTCTCCTGTCATATCTCCCCCTTTATAGCAGATAATTTCTCCCCCCCCCCAATCACCTGACACTGCCGCAGCCGATTCCAAGTTACCTCCATATTGAATAAGGGAAACATACTCACCGGCAGCGTACCGCAATGTACGAGGTAGATCAAGTTCAAAGACAGAAAAAATAGGATAATCCTCATTTTCTCCAATACTTCAAAGGGTCTCTCAGCACCAAGATGCCAATGAGATAGAAGCTGCAGGTGGGCGGAGCAACTTTAAATACCCCCAGCTGTGACATCACAATGTCCTCTGTGACATCACAATTCTCTTTGTGACATCATCACCGACCACACAATACCCCATGACATCATCACACACCACTAGACATCATATGACTCTGAGACTATGGGCCTCATGTATCATAATCGTGTAATAGAAAAAATGTCCTTGTTGTCCATAGCAACCAATCACAGAGCAGCTTTCATTGTAGCACAACAGTTAGGAGATGAGAGCTGCACTGTGATTGGTTGCTATGGGTAACTAGGACAGTTCTCCTCTTATACAGTGTGGATACATGAGGCCGCCATCTTTGAATGATCTTCCTGAACCATTAAAAATGAGAATTATCGTCTTCAGTATGGAGGTACACTATGGAGGGGTCACATAGAAACATCAACATGGCCCTTCTCCTTGTGTGGACCCTAAAAAAATCAACAACTCATCTACTCTCCAATATATATCTATCATCCTACTACATCTCATTATCCCCTACACATCCTTACATTCATCCAGAGCCCTCGATACCTAACAAGTGTGGCCCCCCCTGTGGAGCTGCAGATGTGGGTTTGGAGGCAGGAGAGGGGCCCAGCGTCTAGACACCCCTCCCCCAGACACTGACTTTGGACTCAGGAATTGTCCCTTGGGTAATGGCGGCTCCGCTCTGGACCTTACTGCACTGACGTGGCCCAATACTGAGTTACAGACTATGGACTTGTCACTATAAGAGGGGGTCACATTTACCCCATTTACTTATTGTTGGGCTTTAAAGGGACAGTAGCAAGTACCCACAATGAAGTCCAGGACATTGCCATTATCGTTACCCCCTCCCCCATCACCTCACCCTGTCGCAGCTGATTCTAGGCACCCGCCATATGTAATAATAGAGATGTACTCACCGGCAGCGTACCGCAATGTACGGGGTAGATCAAGTTCAAAAACAGGAGTAATAGGATAATCCTCATTGTCTCCAATACGTCAAGGGGTCTCTCAGCACCAAGATGCCAAAGAGATACAAGCTGCAGGTGCACGGAACACCCTTATATACCCCCCATTGTGACATCACAATACCCTCTGTGACATCATCACCCACCACACGACACCACGTGACATCATCACCCACCACACAATACCAAATGACGTCATCACCCACCACACAATACCACATGACATCATCACCCACCACACTACCCTCTGTGACATCACGCACCACATGTCACCACGTGACATTATCACTCAGCACAAGACGTCATGTGACCAGCACAATTTCCAGATTTAGTTATTTCTAAAGTAAAATCTTGAGTTTCTTGTACTGTCCCTGGACATTGGGGAGTGCTGGTGACGTGTGTGACAGTGCCATAGTGAGACCTCGCTTCTCCTGTATACCAGGATACATGATAAGGCCACATGCACACGTTGCATATTTTGCTGCGGAAGATACACACTAAAACCGCAGCAATACTCAGGAAACTCAAGGTAAAAACTGTACCCAATCATGCGTTTTTCTATAAGTTTTTTTACGTTTTGATGAGATTTTCGGCGCGTTTTCATGCTGCGGGTTTTGGTGCGATTTTCCACAGCACTAGGCAGATATAATTTGCAAGGGGAATCGCAAAATAAATTGACATGCTGCGGATTCTAAAAAACACATTGCTGGTCAATTTCCGTCCCGAAAAATATTGCAGCGAGTACATGAGATTTCCTGGAATCTCATTGACTATGCTGGTACTGTATTACGCTATCCGCGCGGCATAGCCACACGTATACGCATCGTGTGCATTGAGCCTTACGCTCAGGAGTGAACCTAGCCCCTCTTCTGCCTGAGGCGAACTATAAAAAGGCGCCCCCCCCCCAATCTATCGGAGTTTTCTCATTACTACCTTTACACATCAAACCCGCAATATATAAAAAAAAAATAATTAGGAAAACATTTGTTGTTTATTTGTAAAGTGCTGTTTAACCCCTTCCCGCCCTAGCCACTTTTGACCTTCCTGACAGAGCCTCATTTTTCAAATCTGACATGTTCACTTTATGTGGTAATAACTCTGGAATGCTTTCACCTATCCAAGCGATTCTGAGATTGTTTTCTCGTGACACATTGCACTTTAAGTTACTAGCAAAATTTGCTCGATATGTTCTATATTTAATTGTGAATAACACCGAAAATTAGCGAAAAATTGCAAAAATTAGCATTTTTCTCAATTTAAATGTATCTGCTTGTAAGACAGGCAGTTATACCACACAAAATGGTTGCTAATTAACATCACCCATATGTCTACTTTAGATTGGCATCGTTTTTTGAACATCCTTTTATTTTTCTATGACATCACAAGGCCTACAACTTTAGCAGCAATTTGAACCGATAAAAACACAGGGACATATACAAAAACACCGAAAAAGGCCATACTTACAAATGGACACAGCCAGGCCAGAAATGCTGATGAAAGGGCGAGCAGGTGCTTTAAATAATAATAGCCACTCCCACTAGTCTTGAGGGGAGTGGTGTGTGGTGCATGGGATGTGTAGTAAGAAATAATAAATGAATAGTGTGTGTGCAAGTGTAATACTATAAGTGAAATATAGGGGGCAGTAATAAATGAAGTGCCTCAATAGAAATAAATGGATAATGGGGTGCAAGTGAGTGAAACATGGAGGGATAGTGTGTACGTCATGAGGCACAACGTGTATAGCCAGGTAGAAGCCTATTTGTGACGCCTTGATAATTCATAGAGCGGGCTACCCTGCTTGCTATGCCAAACAACAACACACCATGCTCTCCCAGCATCAAAGACCCAGCTGTGTCCAAGAGAAGCGAATATACATAATAATGAAAAATACCTGGGGTATTGGTAATCATTTTGGCCAAAAGGACGCAAGCTCGCAATCCACGACAAGGATCCCCAGACTTGCGAGTCCCTAAATCCTAAACTGGAACAGAACGTTCCAGATGCACAAACAGAACCGATAAAAACACAGGGACATATACAAAAACACCGAAAAAGGCCATGCTTACAAATGGACACAGCCAGGCCAGAAATGCTGATGAAAGGGCGAGCAGGTGCTTTAAATAATAATAGCCACTCCCACTAGTCTTGAGGGGAGTGGTGTGTGGTGCATGGGATGTGTAGTAAGAAATAATAAATGAATAGTGTGTGTGCAAGTGTAATACTATAAGTGAAATATAGGGGGCAGTAATAAATGAAGTGCCTCAATAGAAATAAATGGATAATGGGGTGCAAGTGAGTGAAACATGGAGGGATAGTGTGTACGTCATGAGGCACAACGTGTATAGCCAGGTAGAAGCAGCAATTTCTCACATTTTCAAGAAAATGTCAAAAGGCCATTTTTACAGGGGCCAGTTCAGTTGTGAAGTGGCTTTGAGGGCCTTATATATTAGAAACCCCCAAAAAGTCACCCCATTTTAAAAACTTCACCCCTCAAAGTATTCAAAACAGCATTTAGAAAATGTCTTAACCCTTTACACATTTCACAGGAATTAAAGCAAAGTAGAGGTGGAATTTACAAATTTCATATTTATTGGCAGAAATAAATTTTTAATACTATTTTTTTATTACACAGAAGGTTTTAGCAGAGAAATTCAACTCAATATTTGTTGCCCAGTCTCTGCAGTTTTAGGAAATATCCCACATGTGGTCGTAGCGTGCTACTGGAATGAAGCACAGGCCTCAGAAGCAAAGGAACACCTAGTGGATTTTGGGGCCTTATTTTGTTAGAAGGGCTCTTGCAGTGACAAAACAGTACAAATCCCCCAAAAGTGACCCCATCTGGGAAACTAGACACCTCAAGGAAATTATCTAGGGGTATGGTGAGCATTTTGACCGCACAGGTTTTTTACAGAATTTATTGGAAGTAGGCCGTGAAAATTAAAATCAACATTTATTCAAAGAAAATTTAGGTTTAGCCATTTTTTTTCTCATTTCCACAAGGACTGAAGGAGAAAAAGCACCGTAAAATTTGTAAAGCAATGTCTCCCGAGTAAAACAATACCCCACATGTGGTAATAAACGGATATTTGAACACAGGGCAGGGCTTAGAAGGGATGGAGTGCCATTTGGCTTTGGGAGATCACATTTAGCAGGAATGGTTTGAGAGGCCTTGTCACATTTACAAAGCCCCTGAGGGGACTAAACAGTGGAAACCCCCCACAAGTGACCCCATCTGGGAAACTAGACACCTCAAGGAAATTATCTAGGGGTATGGTAAGCATTTTGACCGCACAGGTTTTTTACAGAATTTATTGGAAGTAGGCCGTGAAAATTAAAATCAACATTTATTCAAAGAAAATTTAGGTTTAGCCATTTTTTTTCTCATTTCCACAAGGACTGAAGGAGAAAAAGCACCGTAAAATTTGTAAAGCAATGTCTCCCGAGTAAAACAATACCCCACATGTGGTAATAAACGGATATTTGAACACAGGGCATGGCTTAGAAGGGATGGAGTGCCATTTGGCTTTGGGAGATCACATTTAGCAGGAATGGTTTGAGAGGCCTTGTCACATTTACAAAGCCCCTGAGGGGACTAAACAGTGGAAACCCCCCACAAGTGACCCCATCTGGGAAACTAGACACCTCAAGGAAATTATCTAGGGGTATGGTGAGCATTTTGACCGCACAGGTTTTTTACAGAATTTATTGGAAGTAGGCCGTGAAAATTAAAATCAACATTTATTCAAAGAAAATTTAGGTTTAGCCATTTTTTTTCTCATTTCCACAAGGACTGAAGGAGAAAAAGCACCGTAAAATTTGTAAAGCAATGTCTCCCGAGTAAAACAATACCCCACATGTGGTAATAAACGGATATTTGAACACAGGGCATGGCTTAGAAGGGATGGAGTGCCATTTGGCTTTGGGAGATCACATTTAGCAGGAATGGTTTGAGAGGCCTTGTCACATTTACAAAGCCCCTGAGGGGACTAAACAGTGGAAACCCCCCACAAGTGACCCCATTTCGGAAACTACACCCATTGAGGAAATTATCTAGGGGTATAGTGAGAATTTTTAGTTTTGTTTTAGGTGGTTTTTTTTTACAATTTTTAAATGATCAAATTTTAAATGGGGCTGGTCAGTAGAAAAATTAATAATTGGTCATGGCCAGTATGGGAGACAGAAAAGGTGAATAATGAATAAATAAATTAAAAATCCAAGGAGGTATGATATATTTTGAAACATTGGTTCATGCACAGGCCGGGATTTGTGGGACATGTCTCACAATGGTATGTGGTGTCCTTACGAATGCCTCGCTTGGCACACACACGGCATTTTTTTTGGGGCTTCTTTTTTTTTTCAGTGGGGGGGATTTCTGTCGGGAAATGCTGGCCGGGAATTATCCTACTGACGGAAGAGCCAGATGAACTGCCCTCTCCTTCCTGGTTACCAAACATCAGGGACTTTATGACCTTTTCCTGAAATTGCAGGAACGTACCTCCACTGCTGGCATATCTATAGAGGACAAAGGCGTTGTATAAAGCCATCTGTGTAAGATGCACAGACAGCTTCTTATACCATACTCTGGTCTTGCGCATGGCGTTGTATGGTTTTATAACCTGGTCGGACAGGTCAACGCCACCCATATACTTGTTGTACTCCTGTACACAATATGGTTTTGGGACTTGGGAAGTGGATCCACGTACAGGGACTAGGCTGCATCTGCTGTCGTGTATGCTGGTCAGTATAAGGACGTCCCTTTTATCCTTATACTTTAGGAGGAGCAGATTGTCGCAGCAGAAAGCTTTGCTCTCTCCTAATTTTAGGATCTGACCCAGCAATGTTTTGGGGAGGCCCTTCTTATTTTTGCGGATTGTTCCGCATGCCAAGGTGGATCTGGACAAGAGAACTTTTACTAAGGGGACACTGTTATAAAAGTTGTCCAGATAAAGATGATAGCCTTTCCCAAGTAAAGGATGGATAAGATCCCATACGATCTTTCCACTAATTCCAAGGAAAGGGGGGCATTCTGGGGGATCTATATGGGAGTCTTTTCCCTCATAGACCCTAAAGGAGTAGGTGTAACCGGTGGCACTTTCGCACAGCTTGTAGAGCTTTATGCCGTACCGGGCTCTTTTATTGGGTAGATACTGCCTGAAGTGCAGTCTACCCTTGAAGCTGACTAGGGATTCATCTACCGAAATATTTTGCTGGGGGGTATAAACGTGGGAAAAAATTTGGGAGTAGTGGGCAATCAATGGTCGTATTTTATATAGCCTATCAAAATTTGGGTCCTGTGGGGGTGGGCACTGGCTATTATCATTGTAATGAAGGAATTTCAGGATGGCTTCGAAGCGCTTCCTTGGCATTACTGTGCGGTAAATGGGGGTGTTATATAAAATATCAAGGGACCAATAGTCTCTAATCCTAGGCTTTTTTATTAGGCCAAAACTTAAAAATATGCCCCAAAACTTCCGCAATTCCACTAGGTTTGTGGGGGTCCAATTTTGGCTTCTCCCATAATAAGAGTCAGGGTTCTGGGCGATAAATTGTTCCGCATAGATGTTGGTCTGCTGGACCATTAACGCTAAAAGGGAGTCTGAAAAAAAAAGGTTAAAATAATCAATGGGGCTGAAACCCGTCATTTCAATTTGAATGCCTGAGCGGGCTGTAAACTCAGGCACCTGGGGGGTATAATTCTCTGCAGCTTCCCAGGTCAGCTCAGGCAGATCAGGAACTACGGCTCTTCTACGCCGACTGGGGGGTGCAGATTCAGAGTCACTGGATGCAGAGGAAGATGGAAGCACGAACTGCTCCTCACCTTCACTTGCGCTGTCCGTGTCGGAACACAGCATTGCAGATGCTTCCTCGGCTAAAAAGACTCTTTTGGCCATACTGAAAAACTTGTGCTACCTAACTAACTAAAAACAGGTTAGTGGGCACAAAAGGGCAGAAAAGCGGCAGATCGCTGTTTTTTTTTAACTTACGCACTGTATTTATTCCTGTCTCCGTCTCTCACAAGCTCTCTGACAGGAAAGAGCTTGTCAGAGACGGAGATGCCGGCAAACCACGGCTCCTGCGCTGTGATTGGCCTGTCAGTACTGACCAATCACAGCTCGTTTCCGGCACAGGGACCACTCTGATTGGTCCTGTTTGAATCCTGCTTTGTGATCGGGACGCTGTCACCATGTCTGTTGACATGGTGACAGTTTGAAGCTTGGGCATGCACAGCTTCCCCATGGCTCCTCTATCCCCCCCACGGGTGCAATAGGCAGGCACCACTGCTACTGCGCTGTGATTGGCCTGTCAGTACTGACCAATCACAGCTCGTTTCCGGCACAGGGACCACTCTGATTGGTCCTGTTTGAATCCTGCTTTGCGATCGGGACACTGTCACCATGTCTGTTGACATGGTGACAGTTTGAAGCTTGGGCATGCACAGCTTCCCCATGGCTCCTCTATTCCCCCCACGGGTGCAATAGGCAGGCAACACTGCTCCTGCGCTATGATTGGCCTGTCAGTACTGACCAATCACAGCTCGTTTCCGGCACAGGGACCACTCTGATTGGTCCTGTTTGAATCCTGCTTTGCGATCGGGACGCTGTCACCATGTCTGTTGACATGGTGACAGTTTGAAGCTTGGGCATGCACAGCTTCCCCATGGCTCCTCTATTCCCCCACGGGTGCAAAAGGCAGGCACACGCCGCTCATACTCGGAACTGGCTCCCGGCCGCTTTCGGAAGGAGACGCCGACGTGGCCTTGCTCGTGCAACTCCAGGTGGGCTTGAGGCTTCCGAAAATGCCATAAAAAAAAAAAGATTTTTTTATTATGAAGGTAGAAAAATCAGCGGGACCGACCCGCGAGCGAGGCCGACGGGGAGTTCCAGGAGGTCGGCATGAGTTGGCCGTGCATACCGCTAAAGCCCTCAAACTCCGACGCTGGCGCTGAGGAGCTCGTACACGGCTGCAACCGGGCTGGCACGGCTTCCCCATGGCTCCTCTATCCCCCCAAGGATGCCATAGGCAGGCACACGCCGCTCATACCCGGAGCGGGCACACCGCCGCTGACATGCATCCTTCGCGGACCGGAAGTGCTTGTCAGCCGGCTGGACACAACGGGACTCGCCGCGGGCGCTGTGGAGCTCCCACAAGGAAGCTGCCGGCATGTACAAGCTCCCAAGGGGCCCCTCTATCCCCCCACGGGTGCAAAAGGCAGGCACACGCCGCTCATACTCGGAACTGGCTCCCGGCCGCTTTCGGAAGGAGACGCCGACGTGGCCTTGCTCGTGCAACTCCAGGTGGGCTTGAGGCTTCCGAAAATGCCATAAAAAAAAAAAAAATTTTTTATTATGAAGGTAGAAAAATCAGCGGGACCGACCCGCGAGCGAGGCCGACGGGGAGTTCCAGGAGGTCGGCATGAGTTGGCCGTGCATACCGCTAAAGCCCTCAAACTCCGACGCTGGCGCTGAGGAGCTCGTACACGGCTGCAACCGGGCTGGCACGGCTTCCCCATGGCTCCTCTATCCCCCCAAGGATGCCATAGGCAGGCACACGCCGCTCATACCCGGAGCGGGCACACCGCCGCTGACATGCATCCTTCGCGGACCGGAAGTGCTTGTCAGCCGGCTGGACACAACGGGACTCGCCGCGGGCGCTGTGGAGCTCCCACAAGGAAGCTGCCGGCATGTACAAGCTCCCAAGTTGGCCGCTCCTACCGCTCTTGCCCTGGAAGTCCACAGCGGGCGCTGCAGAGCTCCTACACGGCTGCCCCCGGTCTTACACAGCTTCCCCATGGCTCCTGTATCCCCCCCACGGGTGCAGGCACACGCCGCTCATACACTCTGGGGCTGGCTGACAGCCCAGGTGACTTGCCACCTCCTAGCCGACCGGAAGTACATGTCAGGCGGCTTGGGACATAGTGGGACCCCCCCCCCGCTGGCGCTGTGGAGCTCATACACTGTTGCCACCGGGCATGCACAGCTTGCATACGGCTCCTCTACCCCGGGCTGCAATGGGCAGCACACCCCGCTCATACACTCTGGAGCTGGCTGACAGCAACTGCTGCTGATAATGATGATGACGATAATGTGCAAAGGGTTATCTATCGGCGGACAGTATCACACTCTGGCCCTGGAACTGTGCCACGGTCTGCCTCTGCTGTTCACTACCGCCTCTGACATTTTTGAACATACCCCACTTTAACTTGATTTTAAATGTTTCACTTTCAAATGTTTCACTTTCAGTAGCAGAAATGCCATTCTTTGACATTTGGGCCTTTTTATTGTCACTGCTGCTTGGTCACCAAATGGATCTCCTTGGATTGAGGCCTAGTCCTCTCCCCACCGCCCTGGAACTCTGCCCCGGCCTACGCTGCCTGCCGTCACACCCCTGGCCCTGGAACTCTGCCCCGGCCTACCTCTGCTGTTCACTACCGCCTCTGACATTTTTGAACATACCCCACTTTAACTTGATTTTAAATGTTTCACTTTCAAATGTTTCACTTTCAGTTGCAGAAATGTCATTCTTTGACATTTGGGCCTTTTTATTTTCACTGCTGCTTGGTCACCAAATGGATCTCCTTGGATTGAGGCCTAGTCCTCTCCCCACCGCCCTGGAACTCTGCCCTGGCCTACGCTGCCTGCCGTCACACCCCTGGCCCTGGAACTCTGCCCCGGCCTACCTCTGCTGTTCACTACCGCCTCTGACATTTTTGAACATACCCCACTTTAACTTGATTTTAAATGTTTCACTTTCAAATGTTTCACTTTCAGTAGCAGAAATGGCATTCTTTGACATTTGGGCCTTTTTATTTTCAATGCTGCTTGGTCACCAAATGGATCTCCTTGGATTGAGGCCTAGTCCTCTCCCCACCGCCCTGGAACTCTGCCCCGGCCTACGCTGCCTGCCGTCACCCCCTGGCCCTGGAACTCTGCCCCGGCCTGCCTCTGCTGCTCACCACCGCCTCTGACATTTGTGAACATACCCCACTTTAACTTGATTTTAAATGTTTCACTTTCAAATGTTTCACTTTCAGTAGCAGAAATGGCATTCTTTGACATTTGGGCCTTTTTATTTTCACTGCTGCTTGGTCACCAAATGGATCTCCTTGGATTGAGGCCTAGTCCTCTCCCCACCGCCCTGGAACTCTGCCCCGGCCTACGCTGCCTGCCGTCACACCCCTGGCCCTGGAACTCTGCCCCGGCCTGCCTCTGCTGCTCACCACCGCCTCTGACATTTGTGAACATACCCCACTTTAACTTGATTTTAAATGTTTCACTTTCAAATGTTTCACTTTCAGTAGCAGAAATGGCATTCTTTGACATTTGGGCCTTTTTATTTTCACTGCTGCTTGGTCACCAAATGGATCTCCTTGGATTGAGGCCTAGTCCTCTCCCCACCGCCCTGGAACTCTGCCCCGGCCTACGCTGCCTGCCGTCACACCCCTGGCCCTGGAACTCTGCCCCGGCCTGCCTCTGCTGCTCACCACCGCCTCTGACATTTTTGAACATACCCCACTTTAACTTGATTTTAAATGTTTCACTTTCAAATGTTTCACTTTCAGTAGCAGAAATGTCATTCTTTGACATTTGGGCCTTTTTATTTTCACTGCTGCTTGGTCACCAAATGGATCTCCTTGGATTGAGGCCTAGTCCTCTCCCCACCGCCCTGGAACTCTGCCCCGGCCTACGCTGCCTGCTGTCACACCCCTGGCCCTGGAACTCTGCCCCGGCCTGCCTCTGCTGCTCACCACCGCCTCTGACATTTGTGAACATACCCCACTGTAACTTGATTTTAAATGTTTCACTTTCAGTAGCAGAAATGTCATTCTTTGGCATTTGGGCCTTTTTATTGTCACTGCTGTTTAGTCACCAAATGGATCTCCTTGGATTGAGGCCCAGTCCTCTCCCCACCGCCCTGGAACTCTGCCCCGGCCTACGCTGCCTGCCGTCACCCCCTGGCCCTGGAACTCTGCCCCGGCCTGCCTCTGCTGCTCACCACCGCCTCTGACATTTTTGAACATACCCCACTTTAACTTGATTTTAAATGTTTCACTTTCAAATGTTTCACTTTCAGTAGCAGAAGTGTCATTCTTTGACATTTGGGCCTTTTTATTTTCACTGCTGTTTGGTCACCAAATGGATCTCCTTACCTACCAGCAATCACCCTGGAACTCTGGCTGGGCATGGGGATGCAAGTTGCTCCCGCTGACTCCCACCGGGACCTACCTGCAATCACCCTGGAACTCTGGCTGGGCATGGGGATGCAGGTTGCTCCCGCTGCCCCCCTTCCACCCCACCGGGACCTACCAGCAATCACCCTGGAACTCTGGCTGGGCATGGAGATGCGGGTTGCTCCCCCTTCCACCCCACCGGGACCTACCAGCAATCGCCCTGGAACTCTGGCTGGGCATGGGGATGCAAGTTGCTCCCGCTGACTCCCACCGGGACCTACCTGCAATCACCCTGGAACTCTGGCTGGGCATGGGGATGCAAGTTGCTCCCGCTGCTCCCCTTCCACCCCACCGGGACCTACCACCAATCACCCTGGAACTCTGGCTGGGCATGGAGATGCAAGTTGCTCCCGCTGCCCCCCCACCGGGACCTACCTGCAATCACCCTGGAACTCTGGCTGGGCATGGGGATGCAGGTTGCTCCCGCTGCTCCCCTTCCACCCCACCGGGACCTACCACCAATCACCCTGGAACTCTAGCTGGGCATGGGGATGCAGGTTGCTCCCGCTGCCCCCCCACCGGGTCCTTCCAGCAATCACCCTGGAACTCTGGCTGTGCATGGGGATGCATGTTGCTCCCGCTGGCCCCCAACGGGACCTACCTGCAATCACCCTGGAACTCTGGCTGGGCATGAGGATGCAGGTTGCTCCCGCTGCCCCCCCACCGGGACCTACCACCAATCACCCTGGAACTCTGGCTGGGCATGGGGATGCAGGTTGCTCCCGCTGGCCCCCCACCGGGACCTACCTGCAATCACTCTGGAACTCTGGCTGGGCATAGGGACACAGGTTGGTCCCGCTGCCCCCCCTTCCACCCCACCGGGACATACGTGCAATCATCCTGGAACTCTGGCTGGGCATGGGGATGCAAGTTGCTCCCGCTGCCCCCCCCACCGGGTCCTTCCTGCAATCACCCTAGAACTCTGGCTGGGCATGGGGATGCATGTTGCTCCCGCTGGCCCCCAACGGGACCTACCTGCAATCACTCTGGAACTCTGGCTGGGCATAGGGACACAGGTTGGTCCCGCTGCCCCCCCTTCCACCCCACCGGGACATACCTGCAATCACCCTGGAACTCTGGCTGGGCATGAGGATGCAGGTTGCTCCCGCTGCCCCCCACCGGGACCTACCACCAATCACCCTGGAACTCTGGCTGGGCATGGGGATGCAGGTTGCTCCCGCTGCCCCCCCACCGGGACCTACCACCAATCACCCTGGAACTCTGGCTGGGCATGGGGATGTAGGTTTCTCCCGCTGCCCCCCCACCGGTACCTACCACCAATCACCCTGGAACTCTGGCTGGGCATGGGGATGCAGGTTGCTCCCGCTGCCCCCCCACCGGGACCTACCACCAATCACCCTGGAACTCTGGCTGGGCATGGGGATGCATGTTGCTCCCGCTGGCCCCCAACGGGACCTACCTGCAATCACCCTGGAACTCTGGCTGGGCATGAGGATGCAGGTTGCTCCCGCTGCCCCCCCACCGGGTCCTTCCAGCAATCACCCTGGAACTCTGGCTGGGCATGAGGATGCAGGTTGCTCCCGCTGCCCCCCCACCGGGACCTACCACCAATCACCCTGGAACTCTAGCTGGGCATGGGGATGCAGGTTGCTCCCGCTGCCCCCCCACCGGGTCCTTCCAGCAATCACCCTGGAACTCTGGCTGGGCATGGGGATGCATGTTGCTCCCGCTGGCCCCCAACGGGACCTACCTGCAATCACCCTGGAACTCTGGCTGGGCATAAGGATGCAGGTTGCTCCCGCTGCCCCCCCACCGGGACCTACCACCAATCACCCTGGAACTCTGGCTGGGCATGGGGATGCAGGTTGCTCCCGCTGCCCCCCCACCGGGACCTACCACCAATCACCCTGGAACTCTAGCTGGGCATGGGGATGCAGGTTGCTCCCGCTGCCCCCCCACCGGGTCCTTCCAGCAATCACCCTGGAACTCTGGCTGGGCATGGGGATGTAGGTTTCTCCCGCTGCCCCCCCACCGGGACCTACCACCAATCACCCTGGAACTCTGGCTGGGCATGGGGATGCAGGTTGCTCCCGCTGCCCCCCCACCGGGACCTACCACCAATCACCCTGGAACTCTAGCTGGGCATGGGGATGCAGGTTGCTCCCGCTGCCCCCCCACCGGGTCCTTCCAGCAATCACCCTGGAACTCTGGCTGGGCATGGGGATGTAGGTTTCTCCCGCTGCCCCCCCACCGGGACCTACCACCAATCACCCTGGAACTCTGGCTGGGCATGGGGATGTAGGTTTCTCCCGCTGCCCCCCCCACCGGTACCTACCACCAATCACCCTGGAACTCTGGCTGGGCATGAGGATGCATGTTGCTCCCGCTGGCCCCCAACGGGACCTACCTGCAATCACCCTGGAACTCTGGCTGGGCATGGGGATGCAGGTTGCTCCCGCTGCCCCCCCCACCGGGACCTACCACCAATCACCCTGGAACTCTAGCTGGGCATGGGGATGCAGGTTGCTCCCGCTGCCCCCCCACCGGGTCCTTCCAGCAATCACCCTGGAACTCTGGCTGGGCATGGGGATGTAGGTTTCTCCCGCTGCCCCCCCCCCACCGGTACCTACCACCAATCACCCTGGAACTCTGGCTGGGCATGAGGATGCAGGTTGCTCCCGCTGCCCCCCACCGGGACCTACCACCAATCACCCTGGAACTCTGGCTGGGCATGGGGATGCAGGTTGCTCCCGCTGCCCCCCCCACCGGGACCTACCACCAATCACCCTGGAACTCTAGCTGGGCATGGGGATGCAGGTTGCTCCCGCTGCCCCCCCACCGGGTCCTTCCAGCAATCACCCTGGAACTCTGGCTGGGCATGGGGATGTAGGTTTCTCCCGCTGCCCCCCCCCCACCGGTACCTACCACCAATCACCCTGGAACTCTGGCTGGGCATGAGGATGCAGGTTGC
>NC_134689.1:408866535-408901535 GCF_050947455.1 Rhinoderma darwinii
GCATCGGTCCCTGTCACCAACTTCTCTGTACGCCCCATAGGCCCACTCGGCATAGGAGAGGCTCTCCATCTCTGGCCACCCGATGGAGATCCCCACCTGGTTGTATACCTCTATATTGAGAGGACACTGAAGCAGGAAGTGCTCCATGCTTTCCAGCGTGTCGCCACACTCCTCCCGGGGACAATCCCTTTCATCAGAGTTCCTGTACTTCAAGTTTCCCCTCACATATAACTTACCATGGAAGCAGCGCCAGGTCAAGTCCCAATACTTCTGGGGGATCCTGTTTGAATTCAAAAGCGTCAGTCCCTCCCTCAGATCCCTACCTGGGCAGTCCTTGAGGGCCAAGGATGCCTGGAAATAGGAGGCGATCACCCTAATGTCGAGGAGTTTCCTCGGCAGCGTGATCACCTCATCCTTCCCCAGACACCATCGACGGACAACCTTCAGAACCGGGGCAACGTAAGCCGGGAGATGCCCCCGCTGCGATCGAAGATCCTTCACTCGCCCTCCGTTCTCCCATTCCTGGAAGAAAGGCTGAAACCACACCTTGCAAGAAGCTACCCACAGAGGAGCCCTCTCTTTGTAGAGGATTGCCAAATTACATTTAAGAAAAGTGTTCACTAGGAACACTACCGGGTTGACCATACCCAACCCACCTTGTCTCCTTGTTAGGTAAGTCACCTCTCTCTTAACTAGGTTCAGCCTGTTTCCCCATAACAATTGGAAAAACAGGCTGTAGACCCGTGTCCAGAAGGGTTCTGGCAAGATACAAATGCTGCCCAGAAAAATAAACAATGGGAGCAGGTATGTTTTGCCCAAGTTGATCCTTTCTCTGAAGGTCAAAGTCCAACCTTTCCACTGGTTCACCCTTTTGGTGGCAATCTGCAGTCTGCTCTCCCAATTTTGAGTAGGATAGTCACCTCTGCCGAAATTTATGCCCAGAACTTTTGCAGTGTCTTGGGGCACAGGGAGGGTGTCTGGGAGACAAAAATCTGGGTCTCCCACTCCCAACCAGAGACTTTCGCACTTATCCAGATTGATCTTGGACCCAGACGCGTCCGAGTAGCGATCTACCTCGGACATCACCCATTCCGCCTCCCCTTGCGAGGAGACGAAGATAGTGACATCGTCGGCATACGCTATCGTCCTTACTGCAGACTCCACGACCGCCAGGTCCATCCTCACACCCACCAACGGCCCGCGATCAATCCTCACAAGGAAGGGGTCGATCGCGAACACGTATAGCAGCGGGCTAAGAGGACAACCCTGACGGACACCAGAGTCCACAACGAAAGGACGACCAACCCAACCGTTCACCAGTGGGAAAGTCTCAGCCCCAGCGTACAATGTTTTCAGCCAATTCACAAACCCCCCAGGCAGACCGTATCTCAAAAGGGTGGACCAGAGATACTCATGATCAACTCTGTCAAACGCTTTTGCCTGATCCAAAGACAGCATGTACCCCTTCCAGTGCCCAGCTCTGCCCTGTTCCACCGCCTCCCTGACACCCAGGACAGCACTAAAGGTGCTTCGACCTGGGACAGTGCAGTGCTGGACTCCCGAGAGGAGCTGTGGTGCAAACTCGACCAACCTGTTAAACAGTACTTTTGCCAGAATCTTCCGGTCCGTATTGAGAAGCGCTATGGGACGCCAGTTCTCAATACGGGACGGATCTTTACCCTTTGACAGCAGGATCAAGGCTGACCTACCCATTGACTTTGGCAGAGCGCCCGAGGATAGGCACTCATTAAAAACCCCAGTCAAGAGGGGAATCAAAGCTTCCCCAAAGGTCTTATAGAACTCGGACGTTAAGCCATCCGGTCCCGGCGATTTCTTAAGAGCTAACCCTTCAATCGCCCTCTTTACTTCCTCTTCCTTGATTTCCTCTGTCAAAACGCCAAGAGAGGGGCTTATCCTTGGCTCCGGAATGGTTTCAGCCAGGAAAGCCGACATTTTGTCTCGATCTAGTTCCTTCCTACTCAAGAGGTGTGAGTAGAAAGATCTGACCACCTCCAGGATCCCTGATTTGGACCTGTTCAGGGATCCCGTACTATCAATCAGTCCTGCCACATATTTGCAATCCACTGACATCCTACAGTTTTTGTAAGGGTCGGGCGAGCGATACCTCCCGAAGTCCCTCTCAAAAACCAAGGACGTGTGCCTATCATACTGACACCTCTTAAGCAAGGACTTCACACAGGAGATATCCTTGCGGCTACCTCCTGTCGAGACAAGCTGCTCGAGTTTCCTTCTTAGGTCCTGGTACAGACAGTGTCCGGCCAGGCTCCTAAAGTTGGAAAGCTGGCGGAAGAATTTTGCCGCACGTTTCTTGAGCATCTCCCACCACTCTGACTTACTGTTACAAAGGCCCAAAAGAGGTACCTGGCTCTGCAGAAAATCCTCGAAGGACTGTCTGACTTCCGCTTCTTCCAGGAGTGCCGAATTCAATCTCCAAAAGCCCCTTCCCATCCGATGGGTCTCTGCAACGTTCAAAGAAAAAACAATTAAACAGTGATCGGAGAATTCTACCTCCTCAACCACAAGTGGCGAGAAGACAGCCTCCCCCTTCAAATAAAACCTGTCTATTCTAGATCTAATCTGACTACCCCTATGGTATGTGTAACCACTGTGGTCCGGGGTGTGCCTGATGTGGACATCCTCCAGACGAGCCTCACTAACTATGCTATTTAAAGCGACGCTGTCATAACCCAGCCTGTCTTTGGAGCCCCTCCGGTCCTTCTGCCTCACAACTGTGTTGAAGTCTCCTCCAAAGACCACCTGACGGCTGGTAAAAAGAAAAGGCTTGATCTTCATAAAGAGGCATTTGCGGTCCCACTTGGTTTGCGGACCGTAGATGTTTATGAGCCTAAGCTCTTGCCCCTTCATGAAGACGTCCAAGACCAGACACCTCCCCATTTCTACCTCGATCACTCGTCGGCATTTTACCTCTGTTGTCCTGAAAAGGACAGCCACTCCGCTATACGGCTCGGCCGCAAGAGACCAGTAAGATGGCCCGTGCCTCCACTCCCTTCTGGCCTTATGCACTGATGCCAGGTCTGGCACCCTGGTCTCCTGCAAAAATAAAACATCGGCCTCAACCCGGCCGAGAAAATCAAAGGCCGTGAATCTGGCCGCATCTGACCTAATGCTGGCGACATTAATACTCGCCAGGGTCAACGGAGTAGGTACCGCCATCAAGAGTGATCGAGTTCGACCGCTAGCTTCTTCCCTCCCCCAGTTAGCCCGTCGCTATCTGGGTCCGGGGAATCTTCGTTGCCTCTCTTGAGACTTACACCCGAGAGATCCATATCCTTAGCCAAGTCTTTCACCTCTGGAACCAAAAGAAGAGAGAGTGAGTCCACAACATTACAAACAATATTTACACTCCCATCACCCGTCACCACCCCCGTTTCCCCACCCCCCCCTTTGTCCACTAGTGCCGTGACGACCCCCTCCCCAGGTATTTGGCCTACTACCTGGCTCGAGGGTCCAGCACCTCCCGAAGGACCCGACCTTCGCACCGATACCTCACCCCCGCCCTCCTCTTCTTCCGAAGAGGAGGAGATGTCCTCCCGAAGGGCTTGGTACCGGTTGGAGAGCCCTATCAGGGGGGAGCCAGTCAAGCCCTCCTTTGGGATCTGGCCGGTCTTGGATGTTTTTAATTTAGGAGCCCTGGTTTTGCATAGGGTCTTCCTACCAGTGTCCTCTCTTTTGTCTTGCCCCCTCACTTCGTCCTCGTCCAAACTTCCATAGTACGAGGACCCACTAGAGGGGGCTTCTCCTCTCCTCCTCACCAGTCTCCTGATCTCCTCCTCTACCCCACCGTCCCCAAGGGCCTCCGCAGACATACCAGCCTCCTGAGGGACGGCAGAATGAACCCCATGGCTTTGGGGCCCCCCCTGCTCCCTCTCAAGTCGGCGGCACTCCTGCCTCTTCAGTTTAGAAGAAGGCAGGGTCCTTACCTTCCTCGACCCTATCACCTCTCCATCCTCCCCAGCCCCCTCCCCAGCGACACCATCACCACGACCACTGCCACTGGCCAGGCTAGGCGCCACCGGGTTGAAGACCAGGTTGGCGAAGGAGCGCGGACAGCGGCTAAAGGGGTGACCTAGGTCACCACACAGGTTACACCTAATGTCCTTACAAGTGGCGGCAAGATGGCCCAAAGCCCCACACAGCGCACACCTCCTCTCCTTACACTGTGCGCTAAAGTGTGTGGGGCTGCCGCACTTATGACAGACCTTCGGCTGCCCCTGGTAAAAGACCAGGATCCTGTCCCTCCCCAAGAAAGCAGAGGAGGGCATGTGGGACACCGAGTTCCCCTGGACCTTTAACTTCACGGAAAAGGTCCAGGCACCAGACCAAATCCCGTGTTCGTCCCGATTTTTTTGGGGCATTCCTTTGACCTCGCCATACCTCTCCACCCAGGTCATTATATCCATGCAAGAGAGTGACTCATTACTAGTCAAAATGGTCACTCTCTTGATGACCTCACTCTGCCTTGAAACGGCCTGAACGGCGAAACCCTGCCACTGGGGCAATGCCCGTGCCAGCTCATGACGGGACCAGAAGGATTCCAACCCCTCAGCCGTCATGAAGCTGACATCGAACACCGAGGTGCCGTAGGGATGGATCAGGGCATAGATATTATTAGCCCTAAATCCCATCTCCAGGAGCAGCTCCACAACCCTAGATCTTGGGGGGCTAGCTTCCTTACCGACCCACCGGAGACGGGCCACATTCCTGCGGACACCCCCGGGTCCCCCTGTCGGAAGAGACAACACTGGTGGTCCCTTCCCTTGGTTTTCTCGGAAGGCAGCCTGTCCGTACTTCTCGTACCAGAAAGACAGGTCAACCTGCTCACCCCCTATTTGGACAGAGCTCTCGCCTCTCCTTAGGGCCTCCGCAAGGCGCCGTTGCAAGTTACCATGCACGGCACCCGCGGACAAAGGGGCACTCGGGCCCGCTGCGGCTGCAGCATAGGACCTTCCCACCTGTACAGCTCCCGGAGCCCCAGTAGACACTTTGACAACAGGCGCCCCACTTTCCAGTGAGCCCCCCCTTGGGCTAACCTCCATCAATCCCCCTTCCGGGCCATCTCCGGGAGCTGCATCCACCTCCTGTAATTCCATATGCTCCTCACCCCCATTCAAAATCATACCCCAATTTACACCCCCATCCACACCATTTACACCCCCATCCACACCATTTACACCATT
The DNA here is from genome assembly GCF_050947455.1 of Rhinoderma darwinii. Classification (NCBI taxonomy): domain Eukaryota; kingdom Metazoa; phylum Chordata; class Amphibia; order Anura; family Rhinodermatidae; genus Rhinoderma; species Rhinoderma darwinii. The sequence continues at coordinate 408,871,755 of NC_134689.1, forward strand.
TACATCTCCCAACCCCTCTCCCACCTTTATTTCTTCCCCAGAAACATTCCCCCCACCATCTTCCATCACAATTGAATTTTCACTTTTTTCACCCCCATTCACACCACATGCGTTTTTGCATGCGTTTTTTCCTGCAGGCGCGTTTTCCTGCCTGCAGGACTCTTTCACCCTTGCTGAGCCAGCCAGAATGTCAGAATTTGTTTCCCTGGTTGCTTCCCCCTCCACCTGGTGCAACTTTGCAGGGGAGAGCACCACTCTGGGCACCAACTTGTTCTCCCCCAAGGGGATACACATAGCACCCGTGCCCAGCTGCTTGGGACCGAGCACTACCTTCTTATTTGCCACCAAACTGTCTGGCCTCTCAGCCAGTATCGCCACCGCACTGCTACCGCCACTAGATCTGGCGGCAGCAGTGCCACTGATCTTCGGAGCCTGCCGAGCAGGGGGGCTACACATAATCTCCCCTCCGTCAGACCCCCGATCCACTGCAGGATCAGGAGTGGGCTGACCAGAGGGGTTTGCAATGGCATCCCGGGGGACAGGGAGTACGTCGGGCTTACAAAGGGGTACAAACACAAGACGCTCCTCCATGACTGGAGTCCTACCTGCCTTCTCCGCCTTCCGCCTCCTTCTCCTTTCGGCCTTGCTAGACGGGTCGTCCGACACCGGATCCCCTCCAAATGTGAAATCCCCGAAGTTCACCGGTGGGGACTGTACCCGCCTAGTCCTGGCCGTCAGGAGTCCCCCGGGACCGCCACCGCGTCCGGTCTCCTCCGACTCCGACCACGACTCCTCTGAGCCCTCGGAACTGCTCAGCGACACGAGGACACCCGATGGTCGGTGCCTCGCTCCATCTTGCACCTTTAACTCAGGTTTCACAGCACGCTCCCGTTGTGCACAAGGGAGGCTGCCCTCTGATACCTGGCTGCACTCAGACACCTGTGCCTCGCTTCCTCCCTGCTTGATTGAGGCAGACTCAGGGATTAACTCCTGGCTTGCCTCCTGGCTTGTGTCTTGGGCCGATTCCTGGGCCGATTCCTGGCCCTGTTCCAATGCTCTTTTCCCCAGAGACTTTTTCCATCTTAACAGTCTCTGGCGAAAACTCCCTGAGGACTGCAAAATCAAGTCCAGCCTGGTCTCCAGGAAGCTTATACGCTCCTTCAGCTCCTTTATCTTCTTTGAAATTGCCGGTCTTTTATTCTTTGAACAGTGATCCGCGCGATACCGTTGATCAGCAAGAGACTGCTTCAGGGCCAGTCTCTCCTCCTCTGAAGCCATGTACAGGCTCGTAACTGCCGTTACCCTTTGCCGGAACTGCTGTTGCGGCTCCCTCGGGGCTAATACCGGCCAGTCCTCGAGCCGGTACTCGAGGTCCTCCATATCCAGGATTTCGCCTAGTGCCCCGTGCGACACCACGGAGCAACAGGCAGTCTCTGACATACCCGGCACCTCTCGTCCGCTCTCTCCCTTGTCACTCCTTTCACCGGCGGCATCCACCGCCGCGAGCTTTACTCCTGCAGCGGCTCCCGCCATTGCGCCGGCTGCCGCTGCGGGCCTCTCCGTCCTTCCTCCAGTCCGACTCACTGTGTCCAAGGCGAGTGGAGCCTTCACGTCCCCGCGGCTGTGCTGGCTCAAATCTTCATTGGAGCCGCCGCTCCTCAAGCACATCCTCCCTGACCGTCGTAGCATGCCGGCTGCCTCCTCCATCTTGCGGCCACTCTCCCGCCCGGCTTCGGCGGCCAGTGTGTCCTCCTCCTTACTCACCCCCGACTCCGGGGTCTCTCCCCAGGACCCCACTCCTCCTGGGAAAGGAGTGGGGACCCTGCCTGGAACTCCAGCCGGATCCAGCAAGGGTTTTTCGGCTTAATGTGAAAAAGCAGCACAAACACTTTTCTCACACCTCTCCCCTCAGGGAGCAAGCCTGTTCTGACACCAGCACACACAAACTCCTCCTCTTCCCGTGGCTGCTGGCACCAGACTTGCCCTCCAATGGATCCTCGTTAAAGGATTTAAAGTGTACTCATTCCAATTACAGAGCCTCGAAAGAGTCCTGTATTGTTATTTTTTGTCACTACCTCCCCGGGTCGGGAGTGGGTAATTTGCGCGCCTGCTGCCTTCCTTGGATGTGGTAGCCGTTTCTCAGGCTCCCTCTCCGGAATCGAACCCTGATTCCCCGTTACCCGTGGTCACCATGGTAGGCGCAAAAAGTACCATCGAAAGTTGATAGGGCAGACGTCCGAATGTATCGTCGCCGTCACGGGGACGTGCGATCGGCCCGAGGTTATCTAGAGTCACCAGAACGGCCGGGGAGAGCGTAGGGAGGGCCGGAGCCCGACCCCACCGCCCAAGCCCTCGGATTGGTTTTGGTCCTATAAATGCACGCGTTCCGGGTGGTCAGCGCTCGTCGGCATGTATTAGCTCTAGAATTACCACAGTTATCCAAGTAACGGTTGGAGCGATCAAAGGAACCATAACTGATTTAATGAGCCATTCGCAGTTTCACTGTACCGGCCGTGTGTACTTACACGTGCATGGCTTAATCTTGGAGACAAGCATATGCTACTGGCAGGATCAACCAGGTAGTCCCCCCTTCCATCGAAGTGCTGAGACTACCTTCATTTATTGCGCTCGGGAGGTGGGCGGCCTCGCAGCGCCAGGGGGACAAGACGACTTTCCAAGGCAGCAGAGAAAGTCCAGGACCTTTGCAGAGAAGAGGTCAACCAAAAGCCCCGCGGGAGGTCGCAGCTGGCTGCCAACTTGGTACAGGTACAACCTGGTCACCGCTCGGAAGCGGCCCAGGTCTGCAGGACATGGGTTGGCATAACTGCTACGACGCGCCCCAGGACAATCCCGGCTACCTGCTCTCACCGACGGCCCAGCTCGAAACCTGCCGAGCAGGAGGACACCTTCAAACAACCGACCCCCCTTCCAAGGCATCGGAAGACAGTCGAGGACACAGGGAAAGAGAGCAACCAAGAGCCCCGTTGTTGGACGCAGATTGGCACTGAGACCGCAACCAGGTTTAGCGACCACATAAATGTAAGTCAACCGGGGGGTTCAATATGCCACTGTGACGCTTCAGGACAGTCCGGGCTACATACTCTCACCGCGGGCCAGCTCTCAACCTGCCGAGGAGGAGGATGCCTTCAAACAACCGACCGAAGACAGTCGAGGACACATGGAAAGAGAGCAACCAAGAGCCCCGTTGTTGGACGCAGATTGGCACTGAGACCGCAACCAGGTTTAGCGACCACATAAATGTAAGTCAACCGGGGGGTTCAATATGCCACTGTGACACTTCAGGACAGTCCGGGCTACATACTCTCACCGCGACCCAGCTCGCAACCTGCCGAGATGGAGGAAGCCTACAAAGACCGGTCGGTCGGTCGGGGCAGCATCGTAAGTCGAGGACCTGTTTAGAGAGAGCCCAACATAGAGCCGAGAAGATGGAGCGCGCTCAGCGTCCCTAACCCTTACCAGTAAGGTATCAAGGACCAGGCTTAGGTAATATGGGACAAAGGCAACGGCAACCTCGACAATCCGGGTTAACTGCTCTCACCGGCGGCCCAGCTCGCAACCTGCCGAGATGGAGGACTCCTACGAAGACCGGTCGGTCGGTCGGGGCAGCATCGTAAGTCGAGGACCTGTTTAGAGAGAGCCCAACATAGAGCCGAGAAGATGGAGCGCGCTCAGCGTCCCTAACCCTTACCAGTAAGGTATCAAGGACCAGGCTTAGGTAATATGGGACAAAGGCAACGGCAACCTCGACAATCCGGGTTAACTGCTCTCACCGGCGGCCCAGCTCGCAACCTGCCGAGATGGAGGACTCCTACGAAGACCGGTCGGTCGGTCGGGGCAGCATCGTAAGTCGAGGACCTGTTTAGAGAGAGCCCAACATAGAGCCGAGAAGATGGAGCGCGCTCAGCGTCCCTAACCCTTACCAGTAAGGTATCAAGGACCAGGCTTAGGTAATATGGGACAAAGGCAACGGCAACCTTGACAATCCGGGTTAACTGCTCTCACCGGCGGCCCAGCTCGCAACCTGCCGAGATGGAGGACTCCTACGAAGACCGGTCGGTCGGTCGGGGCAGCATCGTAAGTCGAGGACCTGTTTAGAGAGAGCCCAACATAGAGCCGAGAAGATGGAGCGCGCTCAGCGTCCCTAACCCTTACCAGTAAGGTATCAAGGACCAGGCTTAGGTAATATGGGACAAAGGCAACGGCAACCTCGACAATCCGGGTTAACTGCTCTCACCGGCGGCCCAGCTCGCAACCTGCCGAGATGGAGGACTCCTACGAAGACCGGTCGGTCGGTCGGGGCAGCATCGTAAGTCGAGGACCTGTTTAGAGAGAGCCCAACATAGAGCCGAGAAGATGGAGCGCGCTCAGTGTCCCTAACCCTTACCAGTAAGGTATCAAGGACCAGGCTTAGGTAATATGGGACAAAGGCAACGGCAACCTCGACAATCCGGGTTAACTGCTCTCACCGGCGGCCCAGCTCGCAACCTGCCGAGATGAAGGATGCCTACGAAGACCGGTCGGTCTTAAGTCAAGGACCTGTTTAGAGAGAGCCCAACATAGAGCCGAGAAGATGGAGCGCGCTCAGCGTCCCTAACCCTTACCAGTAAGGTAACAAGGACCAGGCTTAGGTAATATGGGACAAAGGCAACGGACAACCTCGACAATCCGGGTTAACTGCTCTCTCCGGCGGCCCAGCTCGCAAAGTGCCGAGGAGGACGCCTTTGTCGCCCACGGGGAACCGAGGCCGCTTTCCCGGCGGCTTAGCGGCTCCACATGGGATGGGGCCGCCCCCTCCGGAGAGGGGGGGAGGGAAGCCACCGTGGAGCCGCGTGTGGCTTGCATGCGGGAGCCACGCCGACACTTCCAGCCTCGGGCGAGGCGGAAGACGGCTTTGGACTACTTGCGAGAAACAACCGTGCCCCATGCGCGGGTGCGCCTGGGAGCACCTCGGCTAGAGAGGCCCTTGCGAGCAGCGGACATACGGGGGCGGTCACTGCCTCCCCGTCGTTTAAAGCTTTCTCTCGCGCCTCGGGCTCCGGCGACACCAGCGCACTCTCGGACGCCTTTTAGAGTGATAGAAGCAGCACTGAGCAAACGCACCTCGCGGGAGCGAGAGGTACCGGCGCCCGCCTTAGCAGGACCGCCGGGCTTTTTGGGACACCGGCCGTAGGTGGCCGGGGGCGAAACAGACCCGGACGGTGTGGGAGGAAGACGCGCTCGCCGTAACCGACAGGGCTCCAAAGCACTGCCGAGCGAGTGGTCCCTCCGCCGCCGGGTCGCGGGGAGCCAGATCGATCTGAGGAGTCTTGGACAAATTCCAAAGACTCAAACGGCGCGGGAGCACGTGCTCCTCTCACAGCTTAACGACAGGTGGACGAGGCCGACGAGGACTTCCAGGAGACACCATGAGAGGGCCGGTGCCTATCGCTCACACCCTGGAAGTCACTCTCGGCCACGAACGGTTAGGACTTCCCGCTAGGAAGAACCGTAGGGACTTGGAACACGAAACCAAAATGCCCTCTCACAGGATTTCAGGTGAAGGAGATATTCGCACCCCTAAAAGTGTCACCACCTCAAATACACCGGGGTAAGGTGCCAACTTACCCGGGCTCCTGGAACTGCTGCCCGGCTGAAGCCCAAAATAAAAACCTCATAGGGTTTTTCCTCCAAAACGTCAATGAAGACAGACCTGCCAGCGAGGCCGACGGGGACTTCCAGGAGGCCGGCATGACGTGCCACTACATACCGGTCACACCATGGAAGTCCTTCTCGGGTTGGACCAGGTGCAGCTCCCGCTAGAACGTGCAGCACGTCCTCCTTCACGGTACTCTCGATTGGAGTCGCCAACGTGGCCGAGCTCCTACAACTGCTGGTCGGCCTGGGACTCCAGAAAGAATGTACCAAAGTTCTATCGTGGAAGTTCAGGTGCAGCGGACCGACCAGCCAATGAGGCCGACGGGGACTTCCAGGAGACACCATGAGAGGGCCGGTGCCTATCGCTCACACCCTGGAAGTCACTCTCGGCCACGAACGGTTAGGACTTCCCGCTAGGAAGAACCGTTGGGACTTGGAACTCAAAACCTAAATGCCCTCTCACAGGATTTCAGGTGAAGGAGATATTCGCACCCCTAAAAGTGTCACCACCTCAAATACACCGGGGTAAGGTGCCAACTTACCCGCGCTCCTGGAACTGCTGCCCGGCTGAAGCCCAAAATAAAAACCTCATAGGGTTTTTCCTCCAAAACGTCAATGAAGACAGACCTGCCAGCGAGGCCGACGGGGACTTCCAGGAGGCCGGCATGACGTGCCACTACATACCGGTCACACCATGGAAGTCCTTCTCGTGTTGGACCAGGTGCAGCTCCCGCTAGAACGTGAAGCACGTCCTCCTTCACGGTACTCTCGATTGGAGTCGCCAACGTGGCCGAGCTCCTACAACTGCTGGTCGGCCTGGGACTCCAGAAAGAATGTACCAAAGTTCTTTCGTGGAAGTTCAGGTGCAGCGGACCGACCAGCCAATGAGGCCGACGGGGACTTCCAGGAGACACCATGAGAGGGCCGGTGCCTATCGCTCACACCCTGGAAGTCACTCTCGGCCACGAACGGTTAGGACTTCCCGCTAGGAAGAACCGTTGGGACTTGGAACTCAAAACCTAAATGCCCTCTCACAGGATTTCAGGTGAAGGAGATATTCGCACCCCTAAAAGTGTCACCACCTCAAATACACCGGGGTAAGGTGCCAACTTACCCGGGCTCCTGGAACTGCTGCCCGGCTGAAGCCCAAAATAAAAACCTCATAGGGTTTTTCCTCCAAAACGTCAATGAAGACAGACCTGCCAGCGAGGCCGACGGGGACTTCCAGGAGGCCGGCATGACGTGCCACTACATACCGGTCACACCATGGAAGTCCTTCTCGGGTTGGACCAGGTGCAGCTCCCGCTAGAACGTGCAGCACGTCCTCCTTCACGGTACTCTCGATTGGAGTCGCCAACGTGGCCGAGCTCCTACAACTGCTGGTCGGCCTGGGACTCCAGAAAGAATGCACCAAAGTTCTTTCGTGGAAGTTCAGGTGCAGCGGACCGACCAGCCAACGAGGCCGACGGGGACTTCCAGGAGGCCGGCATGACGTGCCACTACATACCAGTCACACCATGGAAGTCCTTCTCGGCCACGAAGGGTTAGGACTTCCCGCTAGGAAGAACCGTTGGGACTTGGAACGCGGAGCAGAAATGCCCTCTCACAGGTTTTCAGGTGAAGGAGATATTCGCTCCCCTAAAAGTGTCACCACCTCAAATACACCGGGGTAAGGTGCCAACTTACCCGGGCTCCTGGAACTGCTGCCCGGCTGAAGCCCAAAATAAAAACCTCATAGGGTTTTTCCTCCAAAACGTCAATGAAGACAGACCTGCGAGCTAGGCCGACGGGGACTTCCAGGAGGCCGGCATGGCGTGCCACTACATACCGGTCACACCATGGAAGTCATTCTCGGGTTGGACCAGGTGCAGCTCCCGCTAGAACGTGCAGCACGTCCTCCTTCACGGTACTCTCGATTGGAGTCGCCAACGTGGCCGAGCTCCTACAACTGCTGGTCGGCCTGGGACTCCAGAAAGAATGCACCAAAGTTCTTTCGTGGAAGTTCAGGTGCAGCGGACCGACCAGCCAACGAGGCCGACGGGGACTTCCAGGAGACACCATGAGAGGGCCGGTGCCTATCGCTCACACCCTGGAAGTCACTCTCGGCCACGAACGGTTAGGACTTCCCGCTAGGAAGAACCGTTGGGACTTGGAACTCAAAACCTAAATGCCCTCTCACAGGATTTCAGGTGAAGGAGATATTCACACCCCTAAAAGTGTCACCACCTCAAATACACCGGGGTAAGGTGCCAAAGTACCCGGGCTCCTGGAACTGCTGCCCGGCTGAGGCCCAAAATAAAAACCTCATAGGGTTTTTCCTCCAAAACGTCAATGAAGACAGACCTGCCAGCGAGGCCGACGGGGACTTCCAGGAGGCCGGCATGACGTGCCACTACATACCGGTCACACCATGGAAGTCATTCTCGGGTTGGACCAGGTGCAGCTCCCGCTAGAACGTGCAGCACGTCCTCCTTCAAGGTGTTCGGTTGGAGTCGCCAAGGTGGCCGAGCTCCTGCAACTGCTGGTCGGCCTGGGACTCCAGAAAGAATGCATCAAAGTTCTTTTGTGGAAGTTCAGGTGCAGCGGACCGACCAGCGAGCAAGGCCGACGGGAACTTCCAGGAGGCCAGCATGACGTGCCACTACATACCGGTCACACCATGGAAGTCCTTCTCGGGTTGGACCAGGTGCAGCTCCCGCAAGAACGTGCAGCACGTCCTCCTTCATGGTACTCGGTTGGAGTCACAGAGCTGGCCGAGCTCCTGCAACTGCTGGTCGGCCTGGGACTCCAGAAAGAATGCACCAAAGTTCTTTCATGGAAGTTAAGGTGCAGCGGACCGACCAGCGAACGAGGCCGACGGGGACTTCCAGGAGGCACCGTGAGAGGGCGGGCCGGTACCTATTGCTCAAACCCTGGAAGTCACTCTCGGCCAGGAACGGTTAGGACTTCCCGCTAGGAAGAACCGTTGGGACTTGGAACTCAAAACCTAGATGCCCTCTCACAGGATTTCAGGTGAAGGAGATATTCACACCCCTAAAAGTGTCACCACCTCAAATACACCGGGGTAAGGTGCCAAAGTACCCGGGCTCATGGAACTGCTGCCCGGCTGAGGCCCAAAATAAAAACCTCATAGGGTTTTTTCTCCAAAACGTCAATGAAGACAGACCTGCGAGCGAGGCCGACGGGGACTTCCAGGAGGACGGCAGGAGGTGCCACTACCTACCGGTCACAACATGGAAGTCCTTCTCGGCTTGGAACGGGAGCAGCTCCCGTTTGTACTTCCTCGTTCACGGCTTTCGGTAGGAGTTGCCGAGGTGGCCGAGCTCCTGCAACTGCAGGTCGGCTTGGGACTTCAGAAAATACCATAAAAAAAAAAAAAGTGTTTTTTATTATGAAGGTAAAACACACAGCGGGACCGAGCCGTGAGCCAGGCCGACGGGGACTTCCAGGAGGACGGCAGGAGGTGCCACTACCTACCGGTCACACCATGGAAGTCCTTCTCGGCTTGGAACGGGAGCAGCTCCCGTTTGTACTTCCTCGTTCACGGCTTTCGGTAGGAGTTGCCGAGGTGGCCGAGCTCCTGCAACTGCAGGTCGGCTTGGGACTTCAGAAAATACCATAAAAAAAAAAGTGTTTTTTATTATGAAGGTAAAACACACAGCGGGACCGAGCCGTGAGCCAGGCCGACGGGGACTTCCAGGAGGACGGCAGGAGGTGCCACTACCTACCGGTCACACCATGGAAGTCCTTCTCGGCTTGGAACGGGAGCAGCTCCCGTTTGTACTTCCTCGTTCACGGCTTTCGGTAGGAGTTGCCGAGGTGGCCGAGCTCCTGCAACTGCAGGTCGGCTTGGGACTTCAGAAAATACCATAAAAAAAAAAAGTGTTTTTTATTATGAAGGTAAAACACACAGCGGGACCGAGCCGTGAGCCAGGCCGACGGGGACTTCCAGGAGGACGGCAGGAGGTGCCACTACCTACCGGTCACACCATGGAAGTCCTTCTCGGCTTGGAACGGGAGCAGCTCCCGTTTGTACTTCCTCGTTCACGGCTTTCGGTAGGAGTTGCCGAGGTGGCCTTGCTCGTGCAACTGCAGGTGGGCTTGGGGCTTCAGGAAATAACATAAAAAAAAAAATAATTTTTTATTAAGAAGGTAAAAAAACACCGGACCCGACCAGCGAGCGAGGCCGACGGGGACATCCAGGGCAGCGGCGTGAGAGGGCGGCTTGGTGCCGCTATCGCCGTGGAAGCAGCATTCGGCCTAAGCAGGGAACGCCTCCCGCCCTCCTCTCGTCCTGGAAGTGTTGGACTTGGGAGGCGGAGCAAGTTCTCCCTCTCACAGTATTTCAGGCGTAGGAGATATTCACACCCCTAAAAGTGTCACCTCGCCAATTATACCGGTGGGAGGTGCCAAAATGCCCGGCCTCCTGGAACTGCTGCTTGGCTGAAGGCCAAAATAAAAACCTCATAGGGTTTTTTCTCCAAAACGTGAATGAAGACAGACACGCGAGCGAGGCCGAGGGGGAGTTCCAGGAGGTCGGCATGAGGTGGCCGCGCCTACCGCTTGAGCCCTGGAAGTCCGCCGCGGGCCGGAAGTGCTTGTCGGGCGGGTGAACTACGGGACTCGCCGCGGCCGATGCCCAGCTCCCACAAGGAAGCTGCCGGCATCCACAAGCTCCCACGGGGCCCCTCTATCCCCCCACGGGTGCAGAAGGCAGGCACACCGCCGCTAATAGGCGGAGCTGGCTCCCGGCCGCTGTCATGCATCACTCGCGGACCGGAAGTGCTTGGCAGCCGGGTGGACACGGCGGGACTCGCCGCGGGCGCTGTGGAGCTCCTACAGGGCTGCCCCCGGGCTGGCACAGCTTCCCCAAAGCTCCTCTATCCCCCCACGGGTGCAATAGGCAGGCACACGCCGCACACGCCGCTCGTACACGGAGATGGCTCCCGGCCGCTTTCGGTAGGAGTCACCGAGGTGGCCTTGCTCGTGCAACTGCAGGTGGGCTTGAGGCTTCCGAAAGTACCATAAAAAAAAAAAGATTTTTTTATTAAGAAGGTAAAAAAAAAAACAGCGGGACCGACCCGCGAGCTAAGCCGACGGGGACTTCCAGGAGGTCGGCATGAGGTGGCCGCTCATACCGCTCTTGCCCTGGAAGTCCGCCGAGGACCGCGGGCGCTGTGGAGCTCCCACAAGGAAGCTGCCGGCATGCAGCAGCTCCCACGGGGCCCCTCTATCCCCCCACGGGTGCAGAAGGCAGGCACACCGCCGCTAATAGGCGGAGCTGGCTCCCGGCCGCTGTCATGCATCACTCGCGGACCGGAAGTGCTTGGCAGCCGGGTGGACACGGCGGGACTCGCCGCGGGCGCTGTGGAGCTCCTACAGGGCTGCCCCCGGGCTGGCACAGCTTCCCCAAAGCTCCTCTATCCCCCCACGGGTGCAATAGGCAGGCACACGCCGCACACGCCGCTCGTACACGGAGATGGCTCCCGGCCGCTTTCGGTAGGAGTCACCGAGGTGGCCTTGCTCGTGCAACTGCAGGTGGGCTTGAGGCTTCCGAAAGTACCATAAAAAAAAAAAGATTTTTTTATTAAGAAGGTAAAAAAAAAAACAGCGGGACCGACCCGCGAGCTAAGCCGACGGGGACTTCCAGGAGGTCGGCATGAGGTGGCCGCTCATACCGCTCTTGCCCTGGAAGTCCGCCGAGGACCGCGGGCGCTGTGGAGCTCCCACAAGGAAGCTGCCGGCATGCAGCAGCTTCCACGGGGCCCCTCTATCCCCCCACAGGTGCAGAAGGCAGGCACACCGCCGCTAATAGGCGGAGCTGGCTCCCGGCCGCTGTCATGCATCACTCGCGGACCGGAAGTGCTTGGCAGCCGGGTGGACACGGCGGGACTCGCCGCGGGCGCTGTGGAGCTCCTACAGGGCTGCCCCCGGGCTGGCACAGCTTCCCCAAAGCTCCTCTATCCCCCCACGGGTGCAATAGGCAGGCACACGCCGCACACGCCGCTCGTACACGGAGATGGCTCCCGGCCGCTTTCGGTAGGAGTCACCGAGGTGGCCTTGCTCGTGCAACTGCAGGTGGGCTTGAGGCTTCCGAAAGTACCATAAAAAAAAAAAGATTTTTTTATTAAGAAGGTAAAAAAAAAAACAGCGGGACCGACCCGCGAGCTAAGCCGACGGGGACTTCCAGGAGGTCGGCATGAGGTGGCCGCTCATACCGCTCTTGCCCTGGAAGTCCGCCGAGGACCGCGGGCGCTGTGGAGCTCCCACAAGGAAGCTGCCGGCATGCAGCAGCTTCCACGGGGCCCCTCTATCCCCCCACAGGTGCAGAAGGCAGGCACACCGCCGCTAATAGGCGGAGCTGGCTCCCGGCCGCTGTCATGCATCACTCGCGGACCGGAAGTGCTTGGCAGCCGGGTGGACACGGCGGGACTCGCCGCGGGCGCTGTGGAGCTCCTACAGGGCTGCCCCCGGGCTGGCACAGCTTCCCCAAAGCTCCTCTATCCCCCCACGGGTGCAATAGGCAGGCACACGCCGCACACGCCGCTCGTACACGGAGATGGCTCCCGGCCGCTTTCGGTAGGAGTCACCGAGGTGGCCTTGCTCGTGCAACTGCAGGTGGGCTTGAGGCTTCCGAAAGTACCATAAAAAAAAAAAGATTTTTTTATTAAGAAGGTAAAAAAAAAAACAGCGGGACCGACCCGCGAGCTAAGCCGACGGGGACTTCCAGGAGGTCGGCATGAGGTGGCCGCTCATACCGCTCTTGCCCTGGAAGTCCGCCGAGGACCGCGGGCGCTGTGGAGCTCCCACAAGGAAGCTGCCGGCATGCAGCAGCTCCCACGGGGCCCCTCTATCCCCCCACGGGTGCAGAAGGCAGGCACACCGCCGCTAATAGGCGGAGCTGGCTCCCGGCCGCTGTCATGCATCACTCGCGGACCGGAAGTGCTTGGCAGCCGGGTGGACACGGCGGGACTCGCCGCGGGCGCTGTGGAGCTCCTACAGGGCTGCCCCCGGGCTGGCACAGCTTCCCCATGGCTCCTCTATCCCTCCACGGCTGCAATAGGCAGGCACACACCGCTCATACACGGAGCTGGCTCCCGGCCGCTTTCGGAAGGAGTCGCCGACGTGGCCTTGCTTGTGCAACTCCAGGTGGGCTTGGGGCTTCCGAAAATGCCATAAAAAAAAAAAAGATTTTTTTATTAAGAAGGTAGAAAAATCAGCGGGACCGACCCGCGAGCGAGGCCGACGGGGACTTCTAGGAGGTCGGCATGAGGTGGCCGCGTCTACCGCTCGAAACCTGGAAGTCTGCAACGGGCGCTGCGGAGCTCGTACACGGCTGTCCCCGGTCTTGCACAGCTTCCCCATGGCTCCTCTATCCCCCCCATGGGTGCAATATAATTTTTTTTAAAAAAAACAATTTTAGTCATTATTAACCTAGTTCGGTCCCCACCGTTACAGTCGGATGTCAGCTGTAAGATACAGCTGAGATCCGGTGATGATGGCACCGACTCAGCTTCTGAGCCGGTGCCAAACATTGTACGTCATTTTGCGTGAAGTCAATGCTTTCCAGGACGTACATATACGTCCAATGGCGGGAAGGGGTTAATAATGACTAAAATAGTTTTTTTTAAAAAAAATTATATTGCACCCATGGGGGGGATAGAGGAGCCATGGGGAAGCTGTGCAAGACCGGGGACAGCCGTGTACGAGCTCCGCAGCGCCCGTTGCAGACTTCCAGGTTTCGAGCGGTAGACGCGGCCACCTCATGCCGACCTCCTAGAAGTCCCCGTCGGCCTCGCTCGCGGGTCGGTCCCGCTGATTTTTCTACCTTCTTAATAAAAAAATCTTTTTTTTTTTATGGCATTTTCGGAAGCCCCAAGCCCACCTGGAGTTGCACGAGCAAGGCCACGTCGGCGACTCCTTCCGAAAGCGGCCGGGAGCCAGCTCCGTGTATGAGCGGTGTGTGCCTGCCTATTGCAGCCGTGGAGGGATAGAGGAGCCATGGGGAAGCTGTGCCAGCCCGCGGGCAGCCCTGTAGGAGCTCCACAGCGCCCGCGGCGAGTCCCGCCGTGTCCACCCGGCTGCCAAGCACTTCCGGTCCGCGAGTGATGCATGACAGCGGCCGTGAGCCAGCTCCGCCTATTAGCGGCGGTGTGCCTGCCTTCTGCACCCGTGGGGGGATAGAGGGGCCCCGTGGGAGCTGCTGCATGCCGGCAGCTTCCTTGTGGGAGCTCCACAGCGCCCGCGGTCCTCGGCGGACTTCCAGGGCAAGAGCGGTATGAGCGGCCACCTCATGCCGACCTCCTGGAAGTCCCCGTCGGCTTAGCTCGCGGGTCGGTCCCGCTGTTTTTTTTTTTACCTTCTTAATAAAAAAATCTTTTTTTTTTTATGGTACTTTCGGAAGCCTCAAGCCCACCTGCAGTTGCACGAGCAAGGCCACCTCGGTGACTCCTACCGAAAGCGGCCGGGAGCCATCTCCGTGTACGAGCGGCGTGTGCGGCGTGTGCCTGCCTATTGCACCCGTGGGGGGATAGAGGAGCTTTGGGGAAGCTGTGCCAGCCCGGGGGCAGCCCTGTAGGAGCTCCACAGCGCCCGCGGCGAGTCCCGCCGTGTCCACCCGGCTGCCAAGCACTTCCGGTCCGCGAGTGATGCATGACAGCGGCCGGGAGCCAGCTCCGCCTATTAGCGGCGGTGTGCCTGCCTTCTGCACCCGTGGGGGGATAGAGGGGCCCCGTGGGAGCTGCTGCATGCCGGCAGCTTCCTTGTGGGAGCTCCACAGCGCCCGCGGTCCTCGGCGGACTTCCAGGGCAAGAGCGGTATGAGCGGCCACCTCATGCCGACCTCCTGGAAGTCCCCGTCGGCTTAGCTCGCGGGTCGGTCCCGCTGTTTTTTTTTTTACCTTCTTAATAAAAAAATCTTTTTTTTTTTATGGTACTTTCGGAAGCCTCAAGCCCACCTGCAGTTGCACGAGCAAGGCCACCTCGGTGACTCCTACCGAAAGCGGCCGGGAGCCATCTCCGTGTACGAGCGGCGTGTGCGGCGTGTGCCTGCCTATTGCACCCGTGGGGGGATAGAGGAGCTTTGGGGAAGCTGTGCCAGCCCGGGGGCAGCCCTGTAGGAGCTCCACAGCGCCCGCGGCGAGTCCCGCCGTGTCCACCCGGCTGCCAAGCACTTCCGGTCCGCGAGTGATGCATGACAGCGGCCGGGAGCCAGCTCCGCCTATTAGCGGCGGTGTGCCTGCCTTCTGCACCCGTGGGGGGATAGAGGGGCCCCGTGGGAGCTGCTGCATGCCGGCAGCTTCCTTGTGGGAGCTCCACAGCGCCCGCGGTCCTCGGCGGACTTCCAGGGCAAGAGCGGTATGAGCGGCCACCTCATGCCGACCTCCTGGAAGTCCCCGTCGGCTTAGCTCGCGGGTCGGTCCCGCTGTTTTTTTTTTTACCTTCTTAATAAAAAAATCCTTTTTTTTTTATGGTACTTTCGGAAGCCTCAAGCCCACCTGCAGTTGCACGAGCAAGGCCACCTCGGTGACTCCTACCGAAAGCGGCCGGGAGCCATCTCCGTGTACGAGCGGCGTGTGCGGCGTGTGCCTGCCTATTGCACCCGTGGGGGGATAGAGGAGCTTTGGGGAAGCTGTGCCAGCCCGGGGGCAGCCCTGTAGGAGCTCCACAGCGCCCGCGGCGAGTCCCGCCGTGTCCACCCGGCTGCCAAGCACTTCCGGTCCGCGAGTGATGCATGACAGCGGCCGGGAGCCAGCTCCGCCTATTAGCGGCGGTGTGCCTGCCTTCTGCACCCGTGGGGGGATAGAGGGGCCCCGTGGGAGCTTGTGGATGCCGGCAGCTTCCTTGTGGGAGCTGGGCATCGGCCGCGGCGAGTCCCGTAGTTCACCCGCCCGACAAGCACTTCCGGCCCGCGGCGGACTTCCAGGGCTCAAGCGGTAGGCGCGGCCACCTCATGCCGACCTCCTGGAACTCCCCCTCGGCCTCGCTCGCGTGTCTGTCTTCATTCACGTTTTGGAGAAAAAACCCTATGAGGTTTTTATTTTGGCCTTCAGCCAAGCAGCAGTTCCAGGAGGCCGGGCATTTTGGCACCTCCCACCGGTGTAATTGGCGAGGTGACACTTTTAGGGGTGTGAATATCTCCTACGCCTGAAATACTGTGAGAGGGAGAACTTGCTCCGCCTCCCAAGTCCAACACTTCCAGGACGAGAGGAGGGCGGGAGGCGTTCCCTGCTTAGGCCGAATGCTGCTTCCACGGCGATAGCGGCACCAAGCCGCCCTCTCACGCCGCTGCCCTGGATGTCCCCGTCGGCCTCGCTCGCTGGTCGGGTCCGGTGTTTTTTTACCTTCTTAATAAAAAATTATTTTTTTTTTTTATGTTATTTCCTGAAGCCCCAAGCCCACCTGCAGTTGCACGAGCAAGGCCACCTCGGCAACTCCTACCGAAAGCCGTGAACGAGGAAGTACAAACGGGAGCTGCTCCCGTTCCAAGCCGAGAAGGACTTCCATGGTGTGACCGGTAGGTAGTGGCACCTCCTGCCGTCCTCCTGGAAGTCCCCGTCGGCCTGGCTCACGGCTCGGTCCCGCTGTGTGTTTTACCTTCATAATAAAAAACACTTTTTTTTTTTATGGTATTTTCTGAAGTCCCAAGCCGACCTGCAGTTGCAGGAGCTCGGCCACCTCGGCAACTCCTACCGAAAGCCGTGAACGAGGAAGTACAAACGGGAGCTGCTCCCGTTCCAAGCCGAGAAGGACTTCCATGGTGTGACCGGTAGGTAGTGGCACCTCCTGCCGTCCTCCTGGAAGTCCCCGTCGGCCTGGCTCACGGCTCGGTCCCGCTGTGTGTTTTACCTTCATAATAAAAAACACTTTTTTTTTTTATGGTATTTTCTGAAGTCCCAAGCCGACCTGCAGTTGCAGGAGCTCGGCCACCTCGGCAACTCCTACCGAAAGCCGTGAACGAGGAAGTACAAACGGGAGCTGCTCCCGTTCCAAGCCGAGAAGGACTTCCATGGTGTGACCGGTAGGTAGTGGCACCTCCTGCCGTCCCCCTGGAAGTCCCCGTCGGCCTGGCTCACGGCTCGGTCCCGCTGTGTGTTTTACCTTCATAATAAAAAACACTTTTTTTTTTTTATGGTATTTTCTGAAGTCCCAAGCCGACCTGCAGTTGCAGGAGCTCGGCCACCTCGGCAACTCCTACCGAAAGCCGTGAACGAGGAAGTACAAACGGGAGCTGCTCCCGTTCCAAGCCGAGAAGGACTTCCATGGTGTGACCGGTAGGTAGTGGCACCTCCTGCCGTCCTCCTGGAAGTCCCCGTCGGCCTCGCTCGCAGGTCTGTCTTCATTGACGTTTTGGAGAAAAAACCCTATGAGGTTTTTATTTTGGGCCTCAGCCGGGCAGCAGTTCCATGAGCCCGGGTACTTTGGCACCTTACCCCGGTGTATTTGAGGTGGTGACACTTTTAGGGGTGTGAATATCTCCTTCACCTGAAATCCTGTGAGAGGGCATCTAGGTTTTGAGTTCCAAGTCCCAACGGTTCTTCCTAGCGGGAAGTCCTAACCGTTCCTGGCCGAGAGTGACTTCCAGGGTTTGAGCAATAGGTACCGGCCCGCCCTCTCACGGTGCCTCCTGGAAGTCCCCGTCGGCCTCGTTCGCTGGTCGGTCCGCTGCACCTTAACTTCCATGAAAGAACTTTGGTGCATTCTTTCTGGAGTCCCAGGCCGACCAGCAGTTGCAGGAGCTCGGCCAGCTCTGTGACTCCAACCGAGTACCATGAAGGAGGACGTGCTGCACGTTCTTGCGGGAGCTGCACCTGGTCCAACCCGAGAAGGACTTCCATGGTGTGACCGGTATGTAGTGGCACGTCATGCTGGCCTCCTGGAAGTTCCCGTCGGCCTTGCTCGCTGGTCGGTCCGCTGCACCTGAACTTCCACAAAAGAACTTTGATGCATTCTTTCTGGAGTCCCAGGCCGACCAGCAGTTGCAGGAGCTCGGCCACCTTGGCGACTCCAACCGAACACCTTGAAGGAGGACGTGCTGCACGTTCTAGCGGGAGCTGCACCTGGTCCAACCCGAGAATGACTTCCATGGTGTGACCGGTATGTAGTGGCACGTCATGCCGGCCTCCTGGAAGTCCCCGTCGGCCTCGCTGGCAGGTCTGTCTTCATTGACGTTTTGGAGGAAAAACCCTATGAGGTTTTTATTTTGGGCCTCAGCCGGGCAGCAGTTCCAGGAGCCCGGGTACTTTGGCACCTTACCCCGGTGTATTTGAGGTGGTGACACTTTTAGGGGTGTGAATATCTCCTTCACCTGAAATCCTGTGAGAGGGCATTTAGGTTTTGAGTTCCAAGTCCCAACGGTTCTTCCTAGCGGGAAGTCCTAACCGTTCGTGGCCGAGAGTGACTTCCAGGGTGTGAGCGATAGGCACCGGCCCTCTCATGGTGTCTCCTGGAAGTCCCCGTCGGCCTCGTTGGCTGGTCGGTCCGCTGCACCTGAACTTCCACGAAAGAACTTTGGTGCATTCTTTCTGGAGTCCCAGGCCGACCAGCAGTTGTAGGAGCTCGGCCACGTTGGCGACTCCAATCGAGAGTACCGTGAAGGAGGACGTGCTGCACGTTCTAGCGGGAGCTGCACCTGGTCCAACCCGAGAATGACTTCCATGGTGTGACCGGTATGTAGTGGCACGCCATGCCGGCCTCCTGGAAGTCCCCGTCGGCCTAGCTCGCAGGTCTGTCTTCATTGACGTTTTGGAGGAAAAACCCTATGAGGTTTTTATTTTGGGCTTCAGCCGGGCAGCAGTTCCAGGAGCCCGGGTAAGTTGGCACCTTACCCCGGTGTATTTGAGGTGGTGACACTTTTAGGGGAGCGAATATCTCCTTCACCTGAAAACCTGTGAGAGGGCATTTCTGCTCCGCGTTCCAAGTCCCAACGGTTCTTCCTAGCGGGAAGTCCTAACCCTTCGTGGCCGAGAAGGACTTCCATGGTGTGACTGGTATGTAGTGGCACGTCATGCCGGCCTCCTGGAAGTCCCCGTCGGCCTCGTTGGCTGGTCGGTCCGCTGCACCTGAACTTCCACGAAAGAACTTTGGTGCATTCTTTCTGGAGTCCCAGGCCGACCAGCAGTTGTAGGAGCTCGGCCACGTTGGCGACTCCAATCGAGAGTACCGTGAAGGAGGACGTGCTGCACGTTCTAGCGGGAGCTGCACCTGGTCCAACCCGAGAAGGACTTCCATGGTGTGACCGGTATGTAGTGGCACGTCATGCCGGCCTCCTGGAAGTCCCCGTCGGCCTCGCTGGCAGGTCTGTCTTCATTGACGTTTTGGAGGAAAAACCCTATGAGGTTTTTATTTTGGGCTTCAGCCGGGCAGCAGTTCCAGGAGCCCGGGTAAGTTGGCACCTTACCCCGGTGTATTTGAGGTGGTGACACTTTTAGGGGTGCGAATATCTCCTTCACCTGAAATCCTGTGAGAGGGCATTTAGGTTTTGAGTTCCAAGTCCCAACGGTTCTTCCTAGCGGGAAGTCCTAACCGTTCGTGGCCGAGAGTGACTTCCAGGGTGTGAGCGATAGGCACCGGCCCTCTCATGGTGTCTCCTGGAAGTCCCCGTCGGCCTCATTGGCTGGTCGGTCCGCTGCACCTGAACTTCCACGAAAGAACTTTGGTACATTCTTTCTGGAGTCCCAGGCCGACCAGCAGTTGTAGGAGCTCGGCCACGTTGGCGACTCCAATCGAGAGTACCGTGAAGGAGGACGTGCTGCACGTTCTAGCGGGAGCTGCACCTGGTCCAACACGAGAAGGACTTCCATGGTGTGACCGGTATGTAGTGGCACGTCATGCCGGCCTCCTGGAAGTCCCCGTCGGCCTCGCTGGCAGGTCTGTCTTCATTGACGTTTTGGAGGAAAAACCCTATGAGGTTTTTATTTTGGGCTTCAGCCGGGCAGCAGTTCCAGGAGCGCGGGTAAGTTGGCACCTTACCCCGGTGTATTTGAGGTGGTGACACTTTTAGGGGTGCGAATATCTCCTTCACCTGAAATCCTGTGAGAGGGCATTTAGGTTTTGAGTTCCAAGTCCCAACGGTTCTTCCTAGCGGGAAGTCCTAACCGTTCGTGGCCGAGAGTGACTTCCAGGGTGTGAGCGATAGGCACCGGCCCTCTCATGGTGTCTCCTGGAAGTCCCCGTCGGCCTCATTGGCTGGTCGGTCCGCTGCACCTGAACTTCCACGATAGAACTTTGGTACATTCTTTCTGGAGTCCCAGGCCGACCAGCAGTTGTAGGAGCTCGGCCACGTTGGCGACTCCAATCGAGAGTACCGTGAAGGAGGACGTGCTGCACGTTCTAGCGGGAGCTGCACCTGGTCCAACCCGAGAAGGACTTCCATGGTGTGACCGGTATGTAGTGGCACGTCATGCCGGCCTCCTGGAAGTCCCCGTCGGCCTCGCTGGCAGGTCTGTCTTCATTGACGTTTTGGAGGAAAAACCCTATGAGGTTTTTATTTTGGGCTTCAGCCGGGCAGCAGTTCCAGGAGCCCGGGTAAGTTGGCACCTTACCCCGGTGTATTTGAGGTGGTGACACTTTTAGGGGTGCGAATATCTCCTTCACCTGAAATCCTGTGAGAGGGCATTTTGGTTTCGTGTTCCAAGTCCCTACGGTTCTTCCTAGCGGGAAGTCCTAACCGTTCGTGGCCGAGAGTGACTTCCAGGGTGTGAGCGATAGGCACCGGCCCTCTCATGGTGTCTCCTGGAAGTCCTCGTCGGCCTCGTCCACCTGTCGTTAAGCTGTGAGAGGAGCACGTGCTCCCGCGCCGTTTGAGTCTTTGGAATTTGTCCAAGACTCCTCAGATCGATCTGGCTCCCCGCGACCCGGCGGCGGAGGGACCACTCGCTCGGCAGTGCTTTGGAGCCCTGTCGGTTACGGCGAGCGCGTCTTCCTCCCACACCGTCCGGGTCTGTTTCGCCCCCGGCCACCTACGGCCGGTGTCCCAAAAAGCCCGGCGGTCCTGCTAAGGCGGGCGCCGGTACCTCTCGCTCCCGCGAGGTGCGTTTGCTCAGTGCTGCTTCTATCACTCTAAAAGGCGTCCGAGAGTGCGCTGGTGTCGCCGGAGCCCGAGGCGCGAGAGAAAGCTTTAAACGACGGGGAGGCAGTGACCGCCCCCGTATGTCCGCTGCTCGCAAGGGCCTCTCTAGCCGAGGTGCTCCCAGGCGCACCCGCGCATGGGGCACGGTTGTTTCTCGCAAGTAGTCCAAAGCCGTCTTCCGCCTCGCCCGAGGCTGGAAGTGTTGGCGTGGCTCCCGCATGCAAGCCACACGCGGCTCCACGGTGGCTTCCCTCCCCCCCTCTCCGGAGGGGGCGGCCCCATCCCATGTGGAGCCGCTAAGCCGCCGGGAAAGCGGCCTCGGTTCCCCGTGGGCGACAAAGGCGTCCTCCTCGGCACTTTGCGAGCTGGGCCGCCGGAGAGAGCAGTTAACCCGGATTGTCGAGGTTGTCCGTTGCCTTTGTCCCATATTACCTAAGCCTGGTCCTTGTTACCTTACTGGTAAGGGTTAGGGACGCTGAGCGCGCTCCATCTTCTCGGCTCTATGTTGGGCTCTCTCTAAACAGGTCCTTGACTTAAGACCGACCGGTCTTCGTAGGCATCCTTCATCTCGGCAGGTTGCGAGCTGGGCCGCCGGTGAGAGCAGTTAACCCGGATTGTCGAGGTTGCCGTTGCCTTTGTCCCATATTACCTAAGCCTGGTCCTTGATACCTTACTGGTAAGGGTTAGGGACACTGAGCGCGCTCCATCTTCTCGGCTCTATGTTGGGCTCTCTCTAAACAGGTCCTCGACTTACGATGCTGCCCCGACCGACCGACCGGTCTTCGTAGGAGTCCTCCATCTCGGCAGGTTGCGAGCTGGGCCGCCGGTGAGAGCAGTTAACCCGGATTGTCGAGGTTGCCGTTGCCTTTGTCCCATATTACCTAAGCCTGGTCCTTGATACCTTACTGGTAAGGGTTAGGGACGCTGAGCGCGCTCCATCTTCTCGGCTCTATGTTGGGCTCTCTCTAAACAGGTCCTCGACTTACGATGCTGCCCCGACCGACCGACCGGTCTTCGTAGGAGTCCTCCATCTCGGCAGGTTGCGAGCTGGGCCGCCGGTGAGAGCAGTTAACCCGGATTGTCGAGGTTGCCGTTGCCTTTGTCCCATATTACCTAAGCCTGGTCCTTGATACCTTACTGGTAAGGGTTAGGGACGCTGAGCGCGCTCCATCTTCTCGGCTCTATGTTGGGCTCTCTCTAAACAGGTCCTCGACTTACGATGCTGCCCCGACCGACCGACCGGTCTTCGTAGGAGTCCTCCATCTCGGCAGGTTGCGAGCTGGGCCGCCGGTGAGAGCAGTTAACCCGGATTGTCGAGGTTGCCGTTGCCTTTGTCCCATATTACCTAAGCCTGGTCCTTGATACCTTACTGGTAAGGGTTAGGGACGCTGAGCGCGCTCCATCTTCTCGGCTCTATGTTGGGCTCTCTCTAAACAGGTCCTCGACTTACGATGCTGCCCCGACCGACCGACCGGTCTTCGTAGGAGTCCTCCATCTCGGCAGGTTGCGAGCTGGGCCGCCGGTGAGAGCAGTTAACCCGGATTGTCGAGGTTGCCGTTGCCTTTGTCCCATATTACCTAAGCCTGGTCCTTGATACCTTACTGGTAAGGGTTAGGGACGCTGAGCGCGCTCCATCTTCTCGGCTCTATGTTGGGCTCTCTCTAAACAGGTCCTCGACTTACGATGCTGCCCCGACCGACCGACCGGTCTTTGTAGGCTTCCTCCATCTCGGCAGGTTGCGAGCTGGGTCGCGGTGAGAGTATGTAGCCCGGACTGTCCTGAAGTGTCACAGTGGCATATTGAACCCCCCGGTTGACTTACATTTATGTGGTCGCTAAACCTGGTTGCGGTCTCAGTGCCAATCTGCGTCCAACAACGGGGCTCTTGGTTGCTCTCTTTCCATGTGTCCTCGACTGTCTTCGGTCGGTTGTTTGAAGGCATCCTCCTCCTCGGCAGGTTGAGAGCTGGCCCGCGGTGAGAGTATGTAGCCCGGACTGTCCTGAAGCGTCACAGTGGCATATTGAACCCCCCGGTTGACTTACATTTATGTGGTCGCTAAACCTGGTTGCGGTCTCAGTGCCAATCTGCGTCCAACAACGGGGCTCTTGGTTGCTCTCTTTCCCTGTGTCCTCGACTGTCTTCCGATGCCTTGGAAGGGGGGTCGGTTGTTTGAAGGTGTCCTCCTGCTCGGCAGGTTTCGAGCTGGGCCGTCGGTGAGAGCAGGTAGCCGGGATTGTCCTGGGGCGCGTCGTAGCAGTTATGCCAACCCATGTCCTGCAGACCTGGGCCGCTTCCGAGCGGTGACCAGGTTGTACCTGTACCAAGTTGGCAGCCAGCTGCGACCTCCCGCGGGGCTTTTGGTTGACCTCTTCTCTGCAAAGGTCCTGGACTTTCTCTGCTGCCTTGGAAAGTCGTCTTGTCCCCCTGGCGCTGCGAGGCCGCCCACCTCCCGAGCGCAATAAATGAAGGTAGTCTCAGCACTTCGATGGAAGGGGGGACTACCTGGTTGATCCTGCCAGTAGCATATGCTTGTCTCCAAGATTAAGCCATGCACGTGTAAGTACACACGGCCGGTACAGTGAAACTGCGAATGGCTCATTAAATCAGTTATGGTTCCTTTGATCGCTCCAACCGTTACTTGGATAACTGTGGTAATTCTAGAGCTAATACATGCCGACGAGCGCTGACCACCCGGAACGCGTGCATTTATAGGACCAAAACCAATCCGAGGGCTTGGGCGGTGGGGTCGGGCTCCGGCCCTCCCTACGCTCTCCCCGGCCATTCTGGTGACTCTAGATAACCTCGGGCCGATCGCACGTCCCCGTGACGGCGACGATACATTCGGACGTCTGCCCTATCAACTTTCGATGGTACTTTTTGCGCCTACCATGGTGACCACGGGTAACGGGGAATCAGGGTTCGATTCCGGAGAGGGAGCCTGAGAAACGGCTACCACATCCAAGGAAGGCAGCAGGCGCGCAAATTACCCACTCCCGACCCGGGGAGGTAGTGACAAAAAATAACAATACAGGACTCTTTCGAGGCTCTGTAATTGGAATGAGTACACTTTAAATCCTTTAACGAGGATCCATTGGAGGGCAAGACAGGTGCCAGCAGCCACGGGAAGAGGAGGAGTTTGTGTGTGCTGGTGTCAGAACAGGCTTGCTCCCTGAGGGGAGAGGTGTGTGAGCAGTGTGTGAGGTGCTTTCACATTTTGTAAGCCGAAAAACCCTTGCTGGATCCGGCTGGAGTTCCAGGCAGGGTCCCCACTCCTTTCCCAGGAGGAGTGGGGTCCTGGGGAGAGACCCCGGAGTCGGGGGTGAGTAAGGAGGAGGACACACTGGCCGCCGAAGCCGGGCGGGAGAGTGGCCGCAAGATGGAGGAGGCAGCCGGCATGCTACGACGGTCAGGGAGGATGTGCTTGAGGAGCGGCGGCTCCAATGAAGATTTGAGCCAGCACAGCCGCGGGGACGTGAAGGCTCTACTCGCCTTGGACACAGTGAGTCGGACTGGAGGAAGGACGGAGAGGCCCGCAGCGGCAGCCGGCGCAATGGCGGGAGCCGCTGCGGGAGTAAAGCTCGCGGCGGTGGATGCCGCCGGTGAAAGGAGTGACAAGGGAGAGAGCGGACGAGAGGTGCCGGGTATGTCAGAGACTGCCTGGTGCTCCGTGGTGTCGCACGGGGCAATAGGCGAAATCCTGGATATGGAGGACCTCGAGTACCGGCTCGAGGACTGGCCGGTATTAGCCCCAAGGGAGCCGCAACAGCAGTTCCGGCAAAGGGTAACGGCAGTTACGAGCCTGTACATGGCTTCAGAGGAGGAGAGACTGGCCCTGAAGCAGTCTCTTGCTGATCAACGGTATCGCGCGGATCACTGTTCAAAGAATAAAAGACCGGCAATTTCAAAGAAGATAAAGGAGCTGAAGGAGCGTATAAGCTTCCTGGAGACCAGGCTGGACTTGATTTTGCAGTCCTCGGGGAGTTTTCGCCAGAGACTGTTAAGATGGAAAAAGTCTCTGGGGAAAAGAGCATTGGAACAGGGCCAGGAATCGGCCCAGGAATCAGCCCAAGATGCAGGCCAAGAGGCAAGCGAGGAGTTAATCCCTGAGTCGGCCTCAATCAAGCAGGGAGGAAGCGAGGCACAGGTGTCTGAGTGCAGCCAGGTATCAGAGGGCAGCCTCCCTTGTGCACAGCGGGAGCGTGCTGTGAAGCCTGAATTGAAAGTGCGAGATGGAGCGAGGCACCGACCATCGGGTGTCCTCATGTCGCTGAGCAGTTCCGAGGGCTCAGGGGAATCGTGGTCGGAGTCGGAGGAGACCGGACGCAGTGGCGGTCCCGGGGGACTCCTGACGGCCAGGACTAGGCAGGTGCGGTCCCCACCGGTGAACTTCGGGGATTTCACATTCGGAGGGGATCCGGTGTCGGACGACCTGTCTAGCAAGGCCGAAAGGAGAAGGAGGCGGAAGGCAGAGAAGGCAGGTAAGACTCCAATCATGGAGGAGCGTCTTGTGTTTGTACCCCTTTGTAAGCCCGACGTACTCCCTGTCCCCCGGGATGCCATTGCAAACCCCTCTGGTCAGCCCACTCCTGATCCTGCAGTGGATCGGGGGTCTGACGGAGGGGAGATTATGTGTAGCCCTCCCGCTGGGCAGGTTCCGAAGATCAGTGGCACTGCTGCCGCCAGATCTAGTGGCGGTAGCAGTGCGGTGGCGAGACTGGCTGAGAGGCCGGACAGTTTGGTGGCAAATAAGAACGTAGTGCTCGGTCCCAAGCAGTTGGGCACGGGCGCTATGTGTATCCCCTTGGGGGAGAACAAGTTGGTGCCCAGAGTGGTGCTTTCCCCTGCAAAGTTGCGCCCGGTGGAGGAGGAAGCAACCAGGGAAACAAATTTTGACATTATGGCTGGCTCAGCAAGGGTGAAAGAGTCCTGCAGGCAGGAAAACGCGCCTGCAGGAAAAAACGCATGCAAAAACGCATGTGGTGTGAATGGGGGTGAAAAAAGTGAAAATTCAATTGTGATGGAAGATGGTGGGGGGAATGTTTCTGGGGAAGAAATAAAGGTGGGAGAGGGGTTGGGAGATGTAAATGGTGTAAATGGTGTGGATGGGGGTGTAAATGGTGTGGATGGGGGTGTAAATTGGGGTATGATTTTGAATGGGGGTGAGGAGCATATGGAATTACAGGAGGTGGATGCAGCTCCCGGAGATGGCCCGGAAGGGGGATTGATGGAGGTTAGCCCAAGGGGGGGCTCACTGGAAAGTGGGGCGCCTGTTGTCAAAGTGTCTACTGGGGCTCCGGGAGCTGTACAGGTGGGAAGGTCCTATGCTGCAGCCGCAGCGGGCCCGAGTGCCCCTTTGTCCGCGGGTGCCGTGCATGGTAACTTGCAACGGCGCCTTGCGGAGGCCCTAAGGAGAGGCGAGAGCTCTGTCCAAATAGGGGGTGAGCAGGTTGACCTGTCTTTCTGGTACGAGAAGTACGGACAGGCTGCCTTCCGAGAAAATCAAGGGAAGGGACCACCAGTGTTGTCTCTTCCGACAGGGGGACCCGGGGGTGTCCGCAGGAATGTGGCCCGTCTCCGGTGGGTCGGTAAGGAAGCTAGCCCCCCAAGATCTAGGGTTGTGGAGCTGCTCCTGGAGATGGGATTTAGGGCTAATGATATCTATGCCCTGATCCATCCCTACGGCACCTCGGTGTTCGATGTCAGCTTCATGACGGCAGAGGGGTTGGAATCCTTCTGGTCCCGTCATGAGCTGGCACGGGCATTGCCCCAGTGGCAGGGTTTCGCCGTTCAGGCCGTTTCAAGGCAGAGTGAGGTCATCAAGAGAGTGACCATTTTGACTAGTAATGAGTCACTCTCTTGCATTGATATAATGACCTGGGTGGAGAGGTATGGCGAGGTCAAAGGAATGCCCCAAAAAAATCGGGACGAGCACGGGATTTGGTCTGGTGCCTGGACCTTTTCCGTGAAGTTAAAGGTCCAGGGGAACTCGGTGTCCCACATGCCCTCCTCTGCTTTCTTGGGGAGGGACAGGATCCTGGTCTTTTACCAGGGGCAGCCGAAGGTCTGTCACAAGTGCGGCAGCCCCACACACTTTAGCGCACAGTGTAAGGAGAGGAGGTGTGCGCTGTGTGGGGCTTTGGGCCATCTTGCCGCCACTTGTAAGGACATTAGGTGTAACCTGTGCGGTGACCTAGGTCACCCCTTTAGCCGCTGTCCGCGCTCCTTCGCCAACCTGGTCTTCAACCCGGTGGCGCCTAGCCTTGCCAGTGGTAGTGGTCGTGGTGATGGTGTCGCTGGGGAGGGGGCTGGGGAGGATGGAGGGGTGATAGGGTCGAGGAAGGTAAGGACCCTGCCTCCTTCTAAAACGAAGAGGCAGGAGTGCCGCCGACTTGAGAGGGAGCAGGGGGGGCCCCAAAGCCATGGGGTTCAGTCTGCCGTCCCTCAGGAGGCTGGTATGTCTGCGGAGGCCCTTGGGGACGGTGGGGTAGAGGAAGAGATCAGGAGACTGGTGAGGAGGAGAGGAGAAGCCCCCTCTAGTGGGTCCTCGTACTATGGAAGTTTGGACGAGGACGAAGTGAGGGGGCAAGACAAAAGAGAGGACACTGGTAGGAAGACCCTATGCAAGACCAGGGCTCCTAAATTAAAAACATCCAAGACCGGCCAGATCCCAAAGGAGGGCTTGACTGGCTCCCCCCTGATAGGGCTCTCCAACCGGTACCAAGCCCTTCGGGAGGACATCTCCTCTTCGGAAGAAGAGGAGGGCGGGGGTGAGGTATCGGTGCGAAGGTCGGGTCCTTCGGGAGGTGCTGGACCCTCGAACCAGGTAGTAGGCCAAATGCCTGGGGAGGGGGTTGTCACGGCACTAGTGGACAAAGGGGGGGGTGGGGAAACGGGGATGGTGGCGGGGGTGGTGGCGGGGGATGGGAGTGTAAATATTGTTTGTAATGTTGTGGACTCACTCTCTCCTCTTTTGGTTCCAGAGATGAAAGACTTGGCTAAGGATATGGATCTCTCGGGTGTAAGTCTCAAGAGAGGCAACGAAGATTCCCCGGACCCAGATAGCGACGGGCTAACTGGGGGAGGGAAGAAGCTAGCGGTCGAACTCGATCACTCTTGATGGCGGTACCTACTCCGTTGACCCTGGCGAGTATTAATGTCGCCAGCATTAGGTCAGATGCGGCCAGATTCACGGCCTTTGATTTTCTCGGCCGGGTTGAGGCCGATGTTTTATTTTTGCAGGAGACCAGGGTGCCAGACCTGGCATCAGTGCATAAGGCCAGAAGGGAGTGGAGGCACGGGCCATCTTACTGGTCTCTTGCGGCCGAGCCGTATAGCGGAGTGGCTGTCCTTTTCAGGACAACAGAGGTAAAATGCCGACGAGTGATCGAGGTAGAAATGGGGAGGTGTCTGGTCTTGGACGTCTTCATGAAGGGGCAAGAGCTTAGGCTCATAAACATCTACGGTCCGCAAACCAAGTGGGACCGCAAATGCCTCTTTATGAAGATCAAGCCTTTTCTTTTTACCAGCCGTCAGGTGGTCTTTGGAGGAGACTTCAACACAGTTGTGAGGCAGAAGGACCGGAGGGGCTCCAAAGACAGGCTGGGTTATGACAGCGTCGCTTTAAATAGCATAGTTAGTGAGGCTCGTCTGGAGGATGTCCACATCAGGCACACCCCGGACCACAGTGGTTACACATACCATAGGGGTAGTCAGATTAGATCTAGAATAGACAGGTTTTATTTGAAGGGGGAGGCTGTCTTCTCGCCACTTGTGGTTGAGGAGGTAGAATTCTCCGATCACTGTTTAATTGTTTTTTCTTTGAACGTTGCAGAGACCCATCGGATGGGAAGGGGCTTTTGGAGATTGAATTCGGCACTCCTGGAAGAAGCGGAAGTCAGACAGTCCTTCGAGGATTTTCTGCAGAGCCAGGTACCTCTTTTGGGCCTTTGTAACAGTAAGTCAGAGTGGTGGGAGATGCTCAAGAAACGTGCGGCAAAATTCTTCCGCCAGCTTTCCAACTTTAGGAGCCTGGCCGGACACTGTCTGTACCAGGACCTAAGAAGGAAACTCGAGCAGCTTGTCTCGACAGGAGGTAGCCGCAAGGATATCTCCTGTGTGAAGTCCTTGCTTAAGAGGTGTCAGTATGATAGGCACACGTCCTTGGTTTTTGAGAGGGACTTCGGGAGGTATCGCTCGCCCGACCCTTACAAAAACTGTAGGATGTCAGTGGATTGCAAATATGTGGCAGGACTGATTGATAGTACGGGATCCCTGAACAGGTCCAAATCAGGGATCCTGGAGGTGGTCAGATCTTTCTACTCACACCTCTTGAGTAGGAAGGAACTAGATCGAGACAAAATGTCGGCTTTCCTGGCTGAAACCATTCCGGAGCCAAGGATAAGCCCCTCTCTTGGCGTTTTGACAGAGGAAATCAAGGAAGAGGAAGTAAAGAGGGCGATTGAAGGGTTAGCTCTTAAGAAATCGCCGGGACCGGATGGCTTAACGTCCGAGTTCTATAAGACCTTTGGGGAAGCTTTGATTCCCCTCTTGACTGGGGTTTTTAATGAGTGCCTATCCTCGGGCGCTCTGCCAAAGTCAATGGGTAGGTCAGCCTTGATCCTGCTGTCAAAGGGTAAAGATCCGTCCCGTATTGAGAACTGGCGTCCCATAGCGCTTCTCAATACGGACCGGAAGATTCTGGCAAAAGTACTGTTTAACAGGTTGGTCGAGTTTGCACCACAGCTCCTCTCGGGAGTCCAGCACTGCACTGTCCCAGGTCGAAGCACCTTTAGTGCTGTCCTGGGTGTCAGGGAGGCGGTGGAACAGGGCAGAGCTGGGCACTGGAAGGGGTACATGCTGTCTTTGGATCAGGCAAAAGCGTTTGACAGAGTTGATCATGAGTATCTCTGGTCCACCCTTTTGAGATACGGTCTGCCTGGGGGGTTTGTGAATTGGCTGAAAACATTGTACGCTGGGGCTGAGACTTTCCCACTGGTGAACGGTTGGGTTGGTCGTCCTTTCGTTGTGGACTCTGGTGTCCGTCAGGGTTGTCCTCTT